>NC_138377.1:1766401-1815319 GCF_054177405.1 Leptonychotes weddellii | reverse complement strand
GGTTCCAACGCACTTGGCGTGGCCAGCAACGAGGCACACAAAAGGTCGTCCTTTTACGTAATTAAGGAAAAATATGACCCCCACCTCCCACCCCGTTCCCACCCCCCATCCGCTCAACATCAGCATGTACCCTGTGGCCCGTCTCATCAACCCCTGCTCTTTGTCTGACCTGCTGCTTCACCGACTCGGGATACACCGAGCAGGTGATCTGAGGCGTAGAGTCTGCTAAGAGTGACCAGACAAGAGTGGGAAGTGCCCCCCCTGGAGCCAACTCGGGGCCTTGGCTCACCAAGCTCAGGCCTTAGAGACTCCTGTCCGGGGACCCCGTTCCACAGAAAGCCACTGAAACTAGACAAACAAAGGGACGCAGCTCCCAGCATTTCCAGGGACACATCTGTCCCAGCAGGAACTTTACCCCCGCACACTGGAGCTGAATTTTTTTCTGGCTACCAAAACCTTTTAGAGCTTGTTTTTATTACCGTGTGAGTTTATAAATCAGGGGCCCCTGCAAAACCCGGGTGCCCCAGGAGAGAAAGGCACCGCGGGCAGGAGGCTGGCGCTAGAGGGGACCCCCCTTCCCCCCCCCCCACTGGTCCGAGATGCGCTGTCAGGACTGCACCTTCTCTTGAAGAAATGCACGGGGCCCGCTTCTCTGGCGCCTAACTGCTCGGCTAAGGGAACTGAGAGACAAACCAAAGCAAACTAGAACGCATGCTGACTGTCGAGGTGAAGAGCAGCAACAGGGATATGGCAACAGAAAAACATATACATACTACAGGCAACAGGCGCCGCAGGCCACATGAGCTCCTGCATGCGTGACCTCCGACCTTGTGGGTCCACGTACAGTCCCATGTGGCTGAAGCAAAGCAGGTACTCCTCGCTTTTGAGCTCCACAGCACAAAGGGCATCAAAAGACTGCTGTGAGAGGAACGTAAGCGAGGGGTCATTGGGATTTACCAGGGTTAGAGCCTGCCCGTCCCCCTGGGGGCTCAGCAGAGAGAACCCCGAAGGGTAGCCAACACAGAGCTTGTCCTTGAGCGCGGCCATCCACTGCACAGTGCCGGGGGCCACAATTTCATTGACCTTCCTGTGGAAAGGCCTAGTTCTCTGGACCTCATAGCAAAGGACCAGCCGTTTCACAGCTGCGAACAGGAAGGTGGAGGAGCTCTTGTTCAGTGTTGCGGTCGCTATGAGCTGGCAGCCTTTTGTTTCTGGAAGCTTGATGTCGACGTTGCTTTCTGCCCCATCGAAGGCAGACCACGGACAGAGATGGACATGGTGGTTCCGGCCGCAGAGGAGGACGGCCACTTTGTCTTTGGGAGCAAGCTCGATCTGGTAGACTTTCTTGTAGTCAGCAACTCGGACGATCACTGCGGGAACAGAAATGCAGTGTCTCACGGTGGCTCCCGGGCACCTGCCCAAGGGCGCCAGGAACCTCCCCATCGGCTCCCTTCCCTGCCAGCCAGCTCTAGAACATGCTCTAGAATGTGCCTCCACCCCTGCCAACGTCACTGTCCTGCAGATGCCAGGGCAGCGCCCTCCTTCAGAAGCCCCCAGGGGCCGCCATTCTCACACTCCTCCCTCTGCCTCCATGGCACTAGCCACCCCCCCACCCAGCTGGGAGATGCTGAGCGTGCTGTGGCCTCGGGGGGTGGATCTGGACCTCCTTCCAGTTCATCCCTGAAGACGAGAACCCTCGGGTTGCATGTGGGGAACAAAGGCCCATCTCCAACCTCACTGGACCCTCAGATTAACTCTCTGAAAGCACCCACCCCCAAATTAACCCAATCTCCCCAATACCCTAATTGGTTAGGATCTGCACTAAGGGCTCTCTGAGCAGAGCCCTTGGTCTGGAACCTGAGGGACCAACAGCCCTGGGTGTGGGCCAGCAGCGGTCACCCCTGGTGATATGCGTTCACACCGGGCTCGGCAGGAAGGGAACGCTGTCCACCGTGGAGCAGCTCCTTATTTCTGGGGGATGTGGCCAGACCCTGGCCCAGGGCCCAGGCCAGTTCTAGTCTCCTTGGAATTCTCTCCTGAGACACAGGGTGGTGAAGAGGGGAGACATGGGATACTTTGCATTTCCTTGCCGGGAAGAAGGAAATGTCAAACTTTGAAGCGGAGAAAGGAAGTTTCAGGAAGGCCTCAGCACGTGCAGGCATTCAGTGAACGATCCTCCTTCTTGCCCCCACTCCCTCCCCAATCCTCTCCTTGACGAGCCCAGTGAGCACAGTAAGCTGCTCACCCGCCCCCCCAGGGGCTGCTGGTTGGTCTGGGTGCCCTGCTGCGCCCGGGGTAGGCCCTGCCCACCGCTGAGGCACCAGTGGGCACTCTGCCCGCATCTGCCGAACATCTGTCCGTCTGTTGCAAACGACGTTTCTCAGCTGTTTGCCTTTCCCTGTGTTTCCGTAATTCACACATCCCTGAACGCGTCTCAGCTCGCGAGGGTTCCTGCCACTGCCCCTGCGCCTGGCTGTGCGAGCCCGGGAGGACGGGCGGCAGCCCCTGTGCACTCACCGTCGCGGGTCACCTCTATGACGTAGAGCCCTTCTTCTAGGCCGACCACGATCCTGTCCCCATCTGTCAAGGCGGGAGGGGTAAGAACACACGAACGTCAGGCCTACTGACGCACACCATTCGCCTCTCGAAGCAGACGCAGGAACCCCGCTCCAACGGACAACACGGCCGTGGCCGCCGCCCGCTGGAGGGCCGATCGGGCACCGCACCCGCTGACACGCTCTGCTGCTCCCTGTGTCTCAAGAGCGCGGCCCCACGCGGCACCTGGCACGCACCCACGACGGCGGCGCTCAGGACGGCCTTGATGAGAGGCAGCGTGCTGTCGTAGGCCTCCTGCGGGACATGCACCACCTGGTTCCTCAAGCGGTTCTTGTGGAGGATCGACTGCAGTCCTTCTAGAATCCCAACCCACTTCCTCTTTTCGTTCTCATTTTCTGTCAGAATGAGCAGTGAGCTGGTCTTAGAAGGTGTCCCTAAGAGAGAGGCTGTCACCTTCGTGACAGACAAAGAGAAGAGCCATAAGACAACCAAAGCACAGCACACAGACGCCCACAGCCTGGCCTGGACGCCACCTCGCGCTGGAGGGCGTGCTGCCCAGCACTCTGGCTCAGGGCGACTGCTGAGTCCCGATTCTGGGGTGCCCACAGACGCTGTGAGGGGCTCTGCTGCTGTAAACGGGCGGGGGCACTGTTATAGACTGTTATATATAAAGGGCCCTGCATCCCTTCCTTGTCAGATTTTGCTCTTGCCAACACTGTGATGGAGTTACCCCATTTTAAAACTACCTCTTGAATGACCTCACTATAATTAACAACAGAACAGGAAAAACAGAATCTCCCACACAAACACTCTGCCCACACGTGCTTCCCTGTGAGCGTCCCCTGAGCCCGCAGCAGGAGCCTGGATGGCGTTGGCTGGTACAGAATGGTCAGCTTTTAAGCACCCAAGGATGGCAATTTTCTGTATCATACTTGTGAGGCAGTCTCTGAACAGATAGGTAAGTTCAGGAAAGAGGATTCTTGGACTTCATTTTGTGGTCAGTGAAAATCCTACTGTGTTTATAAAAATTCCCAATGGAGGGGTTGGGGGTGATTCTTTCCCTAATCCACAATCACTCAGAGGCTTCCTAATGCCACACCATCTAACATGAACCCAGTGGGGGGACCCTCCATCTCGGCCAACAAAAATGCTGCTGGGAAACGTCTACTGATTCCTTCTGTTTTGCTCCAGTTGAGGACGAGTAAGTCCCGGGGAGGGGAACTGCGGGGACACATCCCATCCATAAAGGACCACGGGGCGGCTCCCAGCATCAGGCACACTGTGACTGCACATACAGACCAGGTGCGGTGCAGGACAGAAGGCAGTACTGGTGACGTGGGGAAGGCGGGGCCCTGGGGAGGAGGGACCCCAACATGAGGGACGGCATCTGGAGCAAGACAGGAGGTGGAGGAACAGGAGTTCTGGGTCTGCTGGCCCCTTACTATGGCACAGTGAAATGCTCCAAAGAATTGTTCCATTTTAACCACGAGCTTTCCTTTTTAGGATTAACAAAACACCTCCAAGGAACAGAGAAAAGCATACCCTGAATATACACGGAATATCTCGGCGGGAAGCATGTATGACGTCTGAGGCCAGGACTGAGCTCACCGAGAACTCCTCATCTCTGGTAAGAAACAGAACACTTGGAACGTCAGAAAGAATGTGCACATGGGCCTGTCCCCCGCCCCCCAGTGCTACAAATCTCCTGAGAAAGGATACTTCCACGGCTCTACTTTCTAGAACATACGGTTGGCCCCTTGCCTCCAGCTGTGTAAGAAAGCTCTTATGCTGACAAAGCCCCCAGACTCGAGAACCCTGCAGGTGTTTCAGTGATGAGGGACGTGTGAGAATAAAAGCCCTTTCCCTGAGCCACATGGTTCTAGTCTGTGCCAGACGCTTCCAGCCACATACGCATCGCTGATTTGGCCCATACTTGGCTACAGTCAAGTGGCCGCCTGGTGATGGCTTCTAAAGAACGGGACGCAACCTGCGGAAACAGCCGTGCAAGCCCCACGTCCAACACTCTGAATCCCGGGCTCCACCTGCCTGTGGGCTCTTGGCCACCAGGCCGGGGCGCACCTGCGCCCAGTGACGGACGAGCAGGATCGCCTGGGGATGTGGAAGTGGGAGCCGCTGTGGAGGTGACTCAGCTACACGTCTGTCCCTGGAGCTGTCGTCGGGGGCACCACAGCCCGTGGCCCCCCAAGCACCAGTGCGGAGATTGAGGCGCCAGGCCCTCGCCCAGGTCAGGGGCAGACGGGACACCAGGCCCTGTGCTGAGCGTGCGCCTTCTAGGAACTGCTTTGATCTTCACAACCAACCTCCGACCTAATGATGTAATCATGCCCATTTTACAAATGGGGAAACACAGAGCTGGACGCTACCCCTAAGAGAAGCCAGGAGGGAGGGAGCATGCTACGCCGTCTCTGTCGGTCGGATGCTAGGAAGGCAGGTGATGAGAGATCCGTGGTAACGGAGGGTGTCATGCGGCAGAACCCTGGGCTCTAGGTTTCTGTCACAGACAGGATGTGCAGGTGCCAACACCTTGGGCTGGGCAGTGTGTTTCTGGGAAACCTCCTACCTGTTCTTGGGGCAAACAGTCTCCTTAAGTTAAATACCTATGTGCCAAATTGTTGGGTGCAAAAATACCCACAGGGAAATTTCTAGCACACACGTCAAGCACCTGTTTTTAGAACTGCGTGATGACCGAGGATGTGAAGGTATAAATGAGGTTAAAGATTACCCAGCAACAAACTCCCATTTTGGGCTAAAGAGAAGTCAGTCAGAACTCACAGAACAGGATGGAACACACAGAACAGACCTGAGGTCCAGGACCTGGCTGGCGACAACACCAGGCTGGGTGGACTTTCCTTCGGGCAGGTCATAGAGAAAGAGCTTGCAGTCACAGACCACTGCGTAAGCCCGCTGCCATCCTTTCTTCACCCCAGTGGGCTTCGGGACCTACAGATAACAGTGAGCACGTTCCACTGGGCCAGAAAGGCCAGGCCCCGAGCCCCAGGAGCCGCCTTGCCAAGGGCTTCCGTCCAGCTGCTGCGTGCTAGCCTGCTTCTCCAGGGACAGCGCCCTCCCCCACCCATGACCCTCCCGGGCTGGCGGCCAGAGCCGGTCTGGGCCCAGGAAGACTCAGGGCATGACTGGGGAGGAGTCCACACAGGATAAAAGGTGATGCAGGGAACAAAATGGGCAACTCAGCGAACAGGTGTGTTCACACCACACACACAGCATCCTGGAATGCCATAGCTCTGAGGCTGTCCGGACACAGCGGTTTTAAGACAGCACTCGGCTCTGGAACCATTTCTAAGTGACCGAAAGGTGGGGATGAGGGGCTCCGGAGGACTGAGCATGTTTCTGGGCTCCTCAGAGCCCGGGGGGCCTGAATGCCTCACTGCCCAAGAGGGGAGGAATCCCAGGACCAGCACAAAGGTCACTTCACAAAGCAACCAGGGTCGGCTGTCAAGAGCAGTGTGGTGTGACTGTGGGTCATCACAACGGAGACAGGGAGAGCGGAGCTGATGCAAAGTGCCCTCCCCCGCCCGGGCCTTCACGCTCCTACCTTGACGTAGCCCTTGTAGGCCGTTCCTATGCCTCTCTGCACGTCCACGCCCAGAGGCCGCTTGGACTGCTCGGGGGGGATGGGGCACACCTGCGGAGCACTCTCTTTGCAGGACACGTGGCAAGCAAACGAGCACACTGGAAAAGGGAAGGAGCACCGCCATCAGAACCTGCTGCCTCCAGAGCAGAAGCCACGGGAGAGCGTACGCCACAGATGCGGCCACGCAGTAATCCCCACATCACGGGAACAGCCCCGACACCCAGGGGAGCGAACGGTTTCTGGAACAGTCCCCACAAAGCCCAGGGACTCTGGCACCGAGCGGCCCTCGAGCATGCTCGTGGGGGCCCTGACATGGGCGCGAGGGCTAGCATGGCGGCGTGGCCACAGGGCCGTGCGTGCTGCTCCCCCAGGAAGCCGGGCCTCATGCCCCATAGCTCCGTCCCCCCCTCGCCTGTGGAGGAAACCAGCTGCAGGCGTGTGACCAGGCAGTGGCTTCAGGGAGAGACGGGGCTCCTGGCAGCCGAGCAGAAGGCCTGCCAGGGAACAAGGAAAAGGCTTCTGCTGCCAGGTAGACGCACAAAGCTGCTTTTGCAGAGCAAGTCCCCCTGTGACCAGCTGCTGTCACTTGTCATCACGTGTGGCGCCAGCTGGGGGCCCGTCTGTGAGACGGGCGATCGCACCGCACCGTCGTGTTGCCAGATGGGAGTGCGGCACAGGGCAGTGATGCGCCCAGAGATTACAAGGCCAACAATGACACCAGGAGAGACCAAACACCGGCGCTTACCCTCAGATGACGTGACGGGGAAGAGCGTAAGGTTCTGTTTACTCTCTGCTCTTCCTGATTTTCCAGAAGGACCGTGGACATTTCATTTCATAGTAAACAAGAGCCCACGGATAACCTGGGCCACCCTGTGGCCCTGTGCTCTCCCGCGGCCGCAAGGATTTGGGACTGTGTCTCCCAAAGCTCGACTGAGTGTTTATAAACCTAAAGAGGGAGACAATCTGCCCTCGGCTAGCTCACCAGGGGCTCTGTATTCCAGCCTCGTCTGACTTTAGAGTAACTGCCCCTCCTGCCCGGGTGTACCCCAGTCACACACACTGGCCCCCCGCGGCTTGCGGCCGCCACTCACCCTCACAGGCGTAGCCCTGCCGGATCAGCCCCACCATCAGGGACGTGCAGTGGCTGCACTGTGTGGGGCTGGAGAAGGACTTGATGCTGAACTGGTGAGCTTTTGGCTGGAGGAAGAACATCGAGAAGGTGAGACCCAGGCTCTGAGCAGGGACCATCAGTCTGCTTGTGATCAAACCGAGAGACTTGGGCATGACCCCGAGAAGCCGAGAATGCGCAGCTTCACTCTGAGGTCTATGTGCTCCTTACCGGTATTAACCAAGGAGTAGTGCTTACCACCCACCGACCAAACCTGAGCCAGAAAAGAAGTCAGCACATGCCTCCTCTGGTGAGCGGTCTTGCTCGCGGGAAGAGCAAGGGGGGCCGGGCAGGGACGCCATGCCAGCACAGCCCACACGCGCTCTGGGGCTGGCGCCTCGCCTCCTGGGGCTCTTGGGGGCTGGCTGGGGCCACGTTTTGGCGGGGGCTGCCACCCAGGGCTGCGCTTGCATGTGAGACCCAGAGCCACGCAAGAAACGAAGAGCAGCCCTGTTTCTAAGAGCAAGGGCCTGGACGGACCTGCCGCCCCTTGATGGGAGGGCGGGCGCATCACAACACGATCCGCAGTGGAATGAAGGGTGAGGCTGAACAGAGGAGCAAGCTGGAGACATGCAGCACGGCCAGTGTGTAAAGCTCCGACATAGCAAAAGAAAGGCTCGTTATTCAGGGACACAAATACTACGGGACCATGTGTAAGAAGCAAGGGAGTGGGCAACACAAAATCCAGAGGGCAGCCCCCCTGACCCCTGACTCTACGGGCATCGAAGCCCAAAGCCTAACAAAATCAAGTGTCTAAGTTGGCCCGCTATCTATGGTTGGGGCCATGCCTCGTTAAAGGAGAACGAAGCATCTAAGTGCATCAAGCCGGAAACTTCGGGCCTCCTCACGAGAGCCCTGGGAGCTGGCGCGAGGCCCCCACATACACTTCTGGGGAGGACGAGGTACAGAAGTGCACGCTGGGGGCTGCTCCGCTTACTCTGGGGGAAACACCCTTCCACGGACCCCAGGGCTCTCCACCGCTCCAAGTGCAGACGGACAGACGGAAGTCAGCCGCGAGCAGCGTGGTGTGGACACGTGACCAGAGTGGTCACTGCTGGAGATGCAGGAGAGACCGAATTCCGAAATTTCCAATTAACATGTGACCATGTGTCATTCACTGGCTGAATTAAGGAGACACAGGGTCAGGGGCACCCGGGTGGCTCAGTCGTTAAGCATCTGCCTTCAGCTCAGGTCATGGTCCCGGGGTCCTGGGGTCGAGCCCCGCATCGGGCTCCCTGCTCAGCTGGGCCCTGCTTCTCCCTCTGTCCCTCCTCCTGCTTGTGCTCTCTCACATGCTCTCTCAAATGAATTCTTAAAAAAAAAAAGAAAGCGAGAGAGACAGGGTCCCGACGCTTCGTGGACCACACACTGCTCACGGCAAACCATTACTAGGAACCAGGGTCTCGCTGTGCATACAAAAATAGTAAGTCTTATTATTCAAAGTTCCCTCCTAAAACTGAGAAGGCAGCATGGGTGCAAAGCCAGGCCCCTACCTTTGGTCCGGCCAGAGCGAGGGGCTGCGTGGTGGGCAGTGGCACAGTGGGTGGCCTCTGCGTGGCCCGAGCCATGTCCTGGGGACAAGCAGGGACAGGTGAGCATCCTCTGAGCTCGATACTGCTCTTACATATCACACCCTGCTTGGGATTCGTTTCTCTCTAGAACTGATTAATAATGAACGGCATTTTTAATTTCCTACGTTGTTGAGACATCGGTCAGAGCAGCCCTCGCCCAGCTGATACATGACAATAACAACTGAGACACAAGTTGGGCTCGGCGGCTGGCAGAGGGTCCTGCTACAGGGTGCGAGGTAGGACCGGGAGCCACCTTGGCATGAGCGCACCCTCTGCTCATCAAGGGCATGGGCGGGGAGGGGACCCAAGGGCTCACAGGGGAGCAACAGGGCAACACTGCTTACTTCCTGCTGTTCTGTGCTTGCGGCCACAGAAACCGATGGGGACACCTCTGGCTTCGGAGCCTGGGTCTCTTGCTCCCCAGCTGAGCTGCTCTGTGAAAACAAAGGCGGAGACACAGTGGGAAGGAGAGAACTTCCACAGAAGTCAGACTCTGATTGCACAGTCTGTCCCACTAGGGACCCCGGGTCCCACCCAGGCCCGTACTCCCATCACGTCCCATCAGAGTCCACTTCACTCACAGCTGTGCTGCCTTCCCCCAGGGCCACTGCCCTTGGCATTCTAAGACCAGAGTGGTGACCGCGTGGTCTCACAAGCCAAAGGCCAGAGGCCACCTGCCTCACCCTCCACCCGCAGCCCTGACCACCCGTTCTCCCCGCTGTCCCCCATTTAAGGGGCAGGAACCGGAAACCGCTGACCTACTGGTCTCGTTCAGAAGTGACTTTATCTATATCTGGTATTGTTAAGATAAAAGAGTCCAATACTTTTTAACCTCATTTCAGGGGCCAGGAAGAAATTCAGACATCAACAGGGGTCTGGGGCCTATGACCCAGAAGTAAGAATTTCCCTGAAAGTTCTACAACACAGGGAGGCAATGTTTTGTTCTAAGAACTCAAGATTCCCAAATTAATTTCACAATTTGAAACTGAAGCTAACACTTTGAATCTAATTTGAAGCTCATTTTAAAACCACTTGAAAAGGACCTCATTTTGAGTATTCCTGAAGTTATTTCCTCACGAAAGGCTGTGGTATTTGCACAGACGTACATAAACTACGTACTTATGCTCAGTAAGTGTTAGCACCGAGACGCAGAGGTAGCTGGAAGGTTCCTATAGGAGAAGCTGACAGCTTTATCTTATGTTCCACATTGAAACCCCAAGGAAGCAAACCAGAGAAACACTTTTTAAAAGTTGTAATTAATGAGGTTCCTATATAAGGAGCCGAATTCAGATGGGATGGTGGTGTGTGCATATGAACACGTACAACTGTGTACTGCGGTATATTTGAATCTGTTAACAAATTCACCAGGGAAACGCTACATCAATTAGCTAATCATCAAAGTACAAACTAAGCAAACTTCTCCCATAAATAAGGTGTATTACATGCATTAGAGTTCCATCTCTAGATAAATGAAAAGTAAAAGAATATCAGGTAACTGAATTTCAGCCATGGAACAGCCTGGCTAGTCTCCCTTGGTTGGGGAGGCCAAGGATGGGAATTAGGATGAGGAGCCGTCCCCATCTGAGGGCTGCTAGGGACACAGGGAGGGTGGCGGGGGGCCAGCATGGGCAGTGACTTACTTCTTCCTGAGAGGCTGGCAGAAGATGTGGGGACGAGGCAGAGTCCTTGATTGCGACAGATGGGAAGCATCACTTCCCGCCCAATGAACCCTTGCACAAAAATACACTGATTCCATCACCATGGCCAACACTGTAGTATTTAATGTGTTTGTACAGAGAAAGCACGGTAGAAGCTTCTAAAAGATGATCCTCAGGTCTGGAAACACCTCCTGACAAACCTAGACTCTGACCAAGGATTTTTTCTTTCCATCAGTGAATGTCCTTCCTCCTCAAACCACAGAGGGAAGGAGGGACAAAGACCAAACAGGGAAGACTGCAGGAGCGCTGGCTGCCGGATACGGCGGCCTCTGTCCAGGTGCAAGATGAGACCACCTCCCCAAGGACCGCTCCTCTTGGACTAATCCTGTGGAAATGCCTTGGCTCTCCGGGCCACCTCCACCCGGTAAGGACAGCCGCCCCCGGTCCACCAGGACGTGCCTGGTGCTCCCGCAGTGGGAGACACATGGGCCTTATGAGGCAGCAGGTTTCTGAAGGAACCAGCTTGTGAGGACCGGGTAAAGCTATCTGCTTCTTAAGGAAAACTGAGGACTTTAGGGAAAAGACAAGCATCACTAATTTGGTAAGAAACCATTTTGACAGGTGAATAGAAGCAGGTATGGGAGAGTGGTAGGAGCAATACAAACCTGCTTGATTTGGTAATAACTGATCCTAGGCAAGGACTGCTGCCGGACACCAGCCCGCAGCCATCCCAAAGTCCCAATGCTTATGAAGGGGTGGGGCGGGGTCTGGCGGACACCACCTCACTCTAATGATGAAGCCTGGCACCCCCAACCCTACACACATGGGAAATACCCAACATCTCCTGCGCAGAATCCATGCCAAAATGTTTAACCCGCTTCTAATCGCGAGGAACTATCAGACAAATCCAGAACATAGGACATTCTGCAAGACGGCTGGGACGGCCACTAGAGAAATACAAATGCTATAAAAGCTGGGGGTGGGGGAGGAGTGGAGGCGCTGTTCCAGATCCAAGACGGATGCGACCTATGGGCTCTGGCTGGATCCTGACCGGGGAGGCCAGCCAGCAGTAAAGGACTTTGCTGGGCAACAAGGGAAACGTAAACGTGTGCTCTGCTTGGGCTTCAGCGGGAAGCGTCCTCCGCACTGCAGTCCTGCGAGAACACCCTCGTCTCGGGAAACAGACCCTGGAGTGTGAGGGGACGTGTCTGTGCATACCGGTGGGATAGCTGTATGCTTACTGTACTTTCCTTCAAGTTTCCTGCAGGTTTATAATTTTCTAAATAAAAAGTTGGAGATCAACAAAAAAAATGACGCTTTATCAGAAATCCCATTAATGAGATCTGCTTTCATTATTTTTACTTTCTGGCTCGTTTCAGGGTTTGCTAGTAAGGGTCCACTCCTAGCATTTTGGAAAAAGAGGGAAAGGCTGTCCTGGGTACACCTGCAGCGCACGCACGGACGAAGCGGGGCTCACGCAGCACCAAAGCCACTTCCTCACGCGGCTCCGACCTACTCCCGGAGCGGAGGCTCGTCACACTGAGCGCCAACACCAGGCTGGCGACAGGGTACCCGGGGCTGGACTGCTCTCATAAACCACTTTCCTCCACCCGTCCTTAAGACCAAACTGTACAGCCATACAGGACTTGCTGAAAGGTTAATGAGGCTTATTCATTTGCTGCGGTATGAGAATTTGTGTTTTCAAAACTGCCACGGGGCACCTGGGTGGCTCAGTCGGTTAAGTGTCTGCCTTCGGCTTGGGTCATGATCTCAGAGTCCTGGGATCGAGCCCCGCATCTGCTCGGCGGGGAGTCTACTTCTCCCTCTGCCTCTGCCTGCCCCTCCCCCTGCTCGTGTGTGCTCTCTGACAAATAAATAAATTAAAAACAAAAGCTGCCTGAAATACTCAGCACACAGCCAGAGGCCAGCGTAGATTTCTCCCCCGAAGATGCTGAGCACTTTCTTAATCAACTTCCACTTAGTCTGAGGATGCTTCTCTGGGATCATTTTAAATACCTTAAATGTGTCTAACCTCACACACTGACCACCACGTAACGGGTCCGCATGAGGAAAATGCTGTTAGATGTTGTGGGTGGCCCCACATGGGATCAGAGCATGTCATACTAGCTCTAACTTACCATCAATTCATTTGTCACTTTTAAAAATAACCACTTACTCTGAACGTCAGATCGTGTGCAAGAGGGGCAGTGTTGAAGTACTCAAAAATAGAATCCTGAAAATCCGGAAGTTTAAGGCCTGTAAAAAAGAAAAGACCAGTCAAGGCAGGTTTAAAAGATGGTCTTTTGTGCTTAGATGAGAAGACGCAACGTCATCATGATGTCAATCCTCCACAAGCTGATAAATCTGATGCAATTCTAGTCACGTTTGTTTGGGAGAGTCACCAAGGAAGATGGTCTCAGAAATCCCTATAAAAGGGGGTTGAAAGAGGAGATCTACCAGATATTAAAACAGGCTCCCCAAAACCTTTTTAATCACAATCAAGCCAACAATGAACGAGGAGGAAAATCCAGAGACAGACTCTGGTGCTCAGGGGAGTCTCATGTGGGAAGGGTCACATGTGAAATCAGTACAGAGAGGAACTTTTCAATAACTGGTATCAGACAACTAGCACAGGAAAAAGATAAAACTAGATCCATTCCTCAAAATGTACATCAGAGTCAATTCCAACTGAATCAGTAATCCAAATTTAACAAATGAAACCATACCAGTATTAGAAAATATGAGTGAATTACTTGGAGTACCTGGGGATTTGAGAATATCTCCCTATGACTCGAGAAAAGAGAAGACTGATAAATTTATTGCACAAAAATTAAAAACAAAAAAGTACCAAAAAACATAAGCTTGGTAAAAAACAAAACATAAGCAAAGTAAAAAAGACAAAAGACAAACTGGGAAAAAAATCTGTAACTTCTATCACAAACAAAAGACTCTTATCCTCGATATACAAAAAGCTTCTAGAAGAAAAAACCTGACATACAAAAAGCTTCTAGAAGAAACTTAACCTGAATTTTAAAAAATGGGCAAAAGATACAAATACATAAAAATTACAGAATAAGAAATGCGAATAGCTCTTAAACATACAAAAAGGAGCTCCATTTTGCTCATGATAAGAGAAGCGCGAGTGAACTCTCTATTTCGATGCTACTTCTCGCCTATTCGGCATGCAGACCCACTCTGCAGGCGAGCCTCTGGGGCGGAGTCTGGCAACGGCTAGCATGAGTGGATGCATGCTTACTCTCTAACCGGCAACCCCGCTTCCAAAAATACCCCCACAGAAATAGGAACTGTTATATACACATGGTTTTTCTGTGCAGCCCAGCACCGTCCACACCCCCAGCAGAGTGCCCCAGCAGACCACCTCGCATGCCGTGGCCCTACCCACACGCAGAATGGAGCCCCAAGCAGGCTGCCTTGCATAACCAGGAGGATACGGGTGCATGCCTTTACACACATGTATTCGCTGTGTATTCCAAGATCTGATGGCAAGGATAAACCAAAGCCCGTGCGTACCTTTGGGGAAGGTATCTTTGAATGTGCCCTATTTCAGAATTTGGGCTTTGAAATTGTGTTAAGTGCTTTCTTTACGAAACTAAAAAAAATTAAATCTAAAACAAAACCATATCCTTAAAAGAAGTTTATATTTAAATAATTCAGAAGCTTGGGCGCCTGGGTGGCTCAGTTGGTTGAGCGACTGCCTTCAGCTCAGGTCATGATCCTGGAGTCCCTGGATCGAGTCCCGCATTGGGCTCCCTGCTCGGCGGGGAGTCTGCTTCTCCCTCTGACCCTCCCCCCTCTCATGTGCTTGCTCTCTCTCATTCTCTCTCTCTCAAATAAATAAATAAAATCTTTAAAAAAAAAATAAATAATTCAGAAGCTTGTAATTTTAATTTACCAGTATCTGCTCTAAATTTTTCTTCCATCTTTTTCTTCAAAATTTCCATTTCTTCTAATAATTCTCTATTTTTGGCTTCGGAATCCTTTAGTTTACTAAAATAAAAAACAAAAAACAAATGGCTTTAAGCACACTGAGAATAGATCATCCACATATTCACTTAGCAAGTGTCAGAATGTGAGGGCAGGGGCTCGTCTCCAGTGCCTAGGAAAGTGCTGGAACACGGCAGGCTCTCCGCTGAACAGAAACACAGATCCCCTCTTGGCCTGGGTGTGCCTACTGAGTATGTTATGGGAAACATGGATACTTCCCAATTATAAACAGACACGGATTTTAAAAATCATGGTTAATGCAGGTGTATCTCTTGAGGCCGTCATGGAGTTTCTGACACTCCTAGTTTCTTTCCAGAGGAGTCCTTTGTCCTCCGAGGACACACGACCTCTAAACGTCTTTCTCATAGCTGGCAAGATGGCGGGCTGCACCTGAGACCATGACCGCTGCCCAAGCACTGGGGGTCTTGGGGCTCCCACGCGGTCACGGGGCGACACAGCAGTCAGACCGCGGTGGTTAATGTCTGGCCAGGAGGCGCCCGGTACAGTCCAGCAGCGGAGCGGGGGTCTGCATTGAACTAGCGGGGAGCGCTGGCTGGCCCACCACACCTCTGCCTGTCTCATCATCTGTAAAATGGGGTTGCAAGACTGCCGGCCTCCCGGGAACACTGGAAGGGTCACATCGTTAACAGCATTGCTTACAGGGAGCATTATTTAAATGGTAGCTGTTATTACTCTTCTAGCTCCAAACCAACGGAACGTGTGACTCGGTAATCCTGTCAGTGACATCCTTAGTGACACCCAGGTGCCCACCCCCTCCAGGGAGGAGCCTGCCCCACCTTCCACATCAACTGCCACTACTACAAGTCGGGAGGCCTGGTTTTTACGAAGCCGCGAGCGGGTCACTACTGTGTCCTGGGCACGTCAGGCAGCATCTGCTGGTGGCAGCCCCTCATCACACACTGGCTGACTTTACTCTCGTGTGTAAATGGTGTTCTTACGACTGTATGAGGTTGGAAAAGAGCTTTCAAATAGGCATACCACCTTCCACCTATATTTTAAAGTAAGTTTCAGGTTAAAAGGAAAAATTCGAAGCTGATGAACTGAATAGCACTAAGGTGAAAAAGAAGCCCAGAGAGGTACCCACCAGATGTGTGGCCATGTCCTGTCACCCAGCACGGGGAAGACAAGCATCGCCCTCTACACACACAGACACTGACCCTTCAGAACTGTGGACTCATACCACTCTCGTTATTCCTTGGAAACACTAACATAACCCTCCAGTGGGTGAAGGGCATTTGCACATTCGTCCAATCGATTCTTACTGAGCACCTACTAGGTGCCCAGAAAGTCCCACCGCTCAAAGCTCCTTCAGTCAACTATGTCACAGGACAGGGGCGTGCCCAAGGTCACACAGCCCCCCGCACGGTCGGACCACAGCGCCAGGTACCTTTCAAAGGAGAGATTCGTGTCTTTGACTTTCCTCAGCTCCTCCTGAACAAGCTGTTTGGCCCGGATCTCTGCCTCAAGAGCGGACTGCAATTCTAGCCGCGCAGACATGTCCAGCTTCTGACTCCGGCGAACCTTCCAAAGGGGATCCTACAGATGAAATATTGCAGATACGCTGTTAAGCTATTTATTTGTTAAACAAAATGCTGGCAGGTACTTCATCTTTTTTCTAAAACTTTTATTATCATTTAAATATTAATTAATTTACATATTAATTTGATACTGTTAGATATTATCAAAGTCCATCAGACCCAGTTTTAGTTTGGGCATTTTGTGACTTTTATTCTTAGATATCTTGTAAAGAATGAGATGTACCTTTTCTTATTTTTTAAAAGAATAAAACTGAAACTCAAGTGTAATTTCTATTTGAGCCCACTAGACTCTCTTACAAACCTAAGATATATCGCGAGGTCTCAGCTGTCTTACTTTTCCTTTATCTGGAGACATTCTGCCATTTCACTCTTAGAGATTACATCAGTACTCACCGGTCATTCCTACCGAGGATGAAAGACTACAGTAACAAAGGGGAGGGGGAGGGATGGGGTAACTTAATGAAGCCAGCCTGATGACAGTGTCCTATTCCTGCTGAGCCCGATGTAGTCCATCCGCTTTCAAGAGGGACAGAAGTCTGGGGATACCACTTTGATAGGCCTTTTTAAAGTTTTAACACAGGATTTTTCATTTTCCGTCCACACAGTAAAGAGAAGAAAGATAACCCAGTGCAGGTGCGTAGGGATAGAGAGAGTGGCGCTTCATCTAGACACTAACGACTGTACTGAAATCCAGCAAGTGAGAGAAAACTCAGCGAGTCTTCAGATGACTGCGTCGTACACGGACTTAACAGGTGAACAATACACTTCTCAGGACAGAAAGGAAATATACTTTCATCCAGCCCTCCAACAGGAATATCCTGTGACAAGAATCTCAATCAATCCATTTTGCTAAAAGGACTACGACTGTATTCTTTCATCTTTTCTTTTTTTTTAAGATTGTATGTATTTATTTGACAGAGAGACACAGTGAGAGCAGGAACACAAGCAGGGGGAGTGGGAGAGGGAGAAGGAGGCTTCCCACTGAGCAGGGAGCCCGATGCGGGCCTCGATCCCAGGACCCCTGAGCAGAATGCAGACGCCTAACTGACTGAGCCACCCGGCGCCCCTCTTTCATCTTTTATAAGGCTTCTGCACTAAGTTTATTCAGTGCAGTTCATAAGTGCGAGTATACATGTAAACATGATTGGAAGAAAAAAGAAAATGTAGAAACAAAAAATATCTGATCATTTGAATTGGTTTTTATAAATCTAAAATCTAAAAATAACCATGTTTTCCAATTAAAGAGCAAAGAACATGGCTGTATTCTTTGACAGGACAGTATGAAATGTGCCGGGTGCTTGGGTGATGGGATGAGTGGTTAATGACATTGAAAGGTGCTGCCCCTTTCGGGTAAATATACCTTCAAATCAGCACAACGCGGGGATGAAAATTTGGGTTTATTAAGTTCTGGATAAAGTTTTAATAGAGTTGTTCCACTCGACCGTTCTTGTTACTTGCATACGTTATCCACACAGTAACTTACACACGTACACAGGTGTCGTACAAACGGCAAACGGGAGCAGGAGGGCTGAGTGTGGCTGTGCCCAGAAGTGAGCCTGGGCGCAGACGGTGCTGCGTTCAGCCCAGAGCTCGCCACGCTCCCGGCACTCAAAGCACACGGACCACTGCCCAGGCGGATGACAGAATGAACAGGACCAGTGTCCGGGAGGGCAGCAGCCCGTCCTGGGGAGGATCCCTCCACAGAGCCCAGCACGCGGTGATCACGTGCTGTGGGAGCGTGCGCTATCAGAAGAGGCTGTGATCTCCTGGCAACGCGCAGACCCTGAGCTCCTCAGACTGGGCAGCTCTGGCCACACGGAAGTCCCGCCTCATCAGTGAGACCCGCCTGGCACTGAGCTGCACTCGTGCTCAACAGAAAGCCATTAATGAATTCCATCGCCATCAAAATGCAGAGTTCAGAACAAAGCCTACCAGTGCTCTGGACCCCAGACTGGAGCTCCTCAGAGTCTCGAGCTCTTCGGTCATCTTAGAAGCAAGAGCCTGAAGATAACCTCGGGCATCTTTCTCGTCGCTGACCCTAGAGGAGGACCATACCCCGTGAGCCAGAGGAGCCGAAAATGAGAACAGGTTCCTGCCTCCCACGGGACAGAGTGACGCCGTGTCCTATCAGCCAGAACAGTCGCCCACGACCATCGAATGCCTCTGCTAGCAAGGGCAGCCCCAAGTCCCTTCTGCTGAGTTGTGCGGAGGCCTGGCCTCCCGCTCACCAGAACACAGGGGGCGTGCAAGCCTGACCCACACCGTCAGTGACTCGGTGCGGTTTCTCCACCTTTAGTCCAATGTGATGAGCACTGGACAGAGCTGCTGCCCCTCGACTTTAGCGATTCGGGGAAAGAGCAGAGAGGTCTGTGCTGAGGCCTCAGAGAAACCGCGTCGGTGAGGAGAGCCCGACGGGCTCAGGCAGGGCTGGGGACAACCGCGGCCGGGCACGCACATACCACTGAATGATCTCTGCAATCTGAGCTTCCCAGTGGGCAACCGACTCCCTCTTGGCTGCCAGGTCCTGCAGCTCATCCTCCAGTTGTCTATTCTGAGCTGTGAGTTTGTCCACAAAGGAACAAAGCTGAAATTAAACAATTGTACCACACGACTTGTTATTTGGTGCCTTTTAAACTTTTTTTTTTTTTTATTAAGATTTTAACCTTTTGTATTTTCTGGGGATCTCCGTAGAAAGCTAGAAGCTAAAAGGTTGCTCTTCAAATAGGACGTCAGCATTGTTACAGCCCAAGTTCTTCTCAAGAGTCTGAAAGCTTTCCTCGTTACGAGATATTATCCCAAACTTAGTTTTCAATGTAGATTTTTCGAGTGTATCTAACTTCCGTCACATCTCAATACAAATCTGAACACACTAAGAGATAAGAGCTGGTGGTTTGGGGTAATTAGCAGCTTTTAACCCAGTGAAACACCCCATTCTGAAGATCAAACCTATGACTTCCCGTAAGCATTAAGCTCCCAGGACGCGTGACCGAGGACATTGTGGCCGCGAGCGGGGGCGCAGATTACCCTCTCGCTCTCAGCCGTGAGCTTCTTGTTCTCCTCCAGAAGCAAGGCTCTCTCGCGCTCGTACTTATCTCTTACTGTGCCTACCGCCTCCTCCATTTCCGTGTGCCTGGGAAAGTGTGAGAGAGAAGGGAGTCAGAAGCCAGTGAGCCAGCCCCCCAGGGGGGCAGGGGCACAAGCCAGCACCCGCGACACTGAGGAGCGCACGGACACATACCGCTCTCGCTTTGACTTCTCCAATTTGTCTTTTAACATGAGAACTTCCTTCTGCAGGGCCAGCTGGTGGCTCTCCGAATCGTGCACCTCCTTCTTCACGTTTTTGACTTCCAGCACATGGGAGGCCTCACGCCTGACCAACTCCTCTTCGTAAAACAGGACTTTCTTCTCAAGCTCGGATTTGATTTTGGAAATCTCCTGCTGATGTTCTAAGGTGGCACCTGGTCCCCGGCCTCCTTGCTTCATCTGAAGATAAAGGTTAGATTAAGTTAATTACAGAGCTCTGGGTCCTCCCGAGGGCCACGCGGCCTGTCACCACCCCCCCCCCCCCCAGCGACAGGCGCTGCACCTGACACATCTGGGCCCAGCGGCGGATGCCAGGGGCTGACGGTATCTGCCCTGCTGAAGGGACGTGCCCCAATCTGCCCGGGACTCCAGAAGCTCTTTCTCTATGCCCTGACACGAAGGGTCTTCAAAGCCTCCTCCCACTATTGGTTCATCACGCAAATACTGCTTTGACGGCTGACTATGTGTCAGGCGCCTCTGCAGTAACAGGGTTACACCGTGCTCTCTGCTCTCACGGGGCAGGGGGAGAGACGGACGACAAGCCAGGGACTAAGCAACAAGATGCTAACACAAGGCAGCGCGACCAGGAACGGGGGTGGCACGAAGCGCACAGCTAGAGACGGCGGCGCTGAGGTGGTGACACGGGAAGCGCCCTATCAGGCGACGAGCGGCAAGCGAGCTGCGTGCACAACAGGAGGGTGTCGGGGTGGCTGGGCGAGCGGGAAGGGGAAGTGCCCGGAGGGGCGCCGTTAGGGTCACGTCACCCCGGAGCCACGGGAAGCCGCCGGTGGGCACAGGACAGGACGCACTCGGGCTGCCACGTGGAGCGCGGACTGTCACTCTGGACGGCGACAAGCACTCGGGCACAAGGGGGCAGAAGTCTAGGCCCACGGGGCTGCCCCCGGCCAGACCAGACGGCAGCAAGACGACGGAGAGAAACAGGCAGCTCCGACATATGTGCTGGGGGAGGGGGAGGCCCACTGTCCCCACTTCACAGATAAGGAAACCAAGGCTCAGAACGGCAACTCGCGCACCTGAGATCACACTAGGCTAACACGGAGACCTACCACTAGCGCTCTCTGCTCGCTCCCTCCCTCGCTCCGCTCCCTCCCAAGGTGCCTGGCTGCACCCGGCCACCAGCCTGTCTCTTCAACTTCAGTGGCAGGATGTGGGCTTCAAGGAACACTTCCAGAAATGGACTCCACTGAATTTAGAAACTTGAGACAGGGAGGCCTGGGTGGCTCAGTCAGTTAAGCGTCTGCCTTCAGCTCAGGTCATGATCCCAGGGTCCTGGGATTGAGCCCTGCGTCGAGCTCCCTGCTCAGCGGGGAGTCTGCTTCTCCCTCCTCCTCCCCCCTGCTCGTGCCCACCTCATTCTCTCTCTCTCTTTCTCTCAAATAAATAAAATCTTAAATAACAAAAAGAAACTCAATAAATGGTAGGTATCAGGTGTTAGTTTACCAGCGTTTCCTATAAACTGCCTGAGACTTTTTACAGAAGGGAAAACATGAAGGAACTGGACTTTTCAAAGGGAAAAGCTGCCATAAAGCCATGTTCTCCAGGCCCGGCGTCTCTCCGCAGCCGCCCTCCCCCGACAGGCCCACCGCGACAGTCAGGGAGATGGTCTGGCCTCCGGAAGGCACTACCTTGAGGGCCTCAAGCTCACTTTCCACTTGCTTGGAGAAGTTCTCGCTGTGCTCACGAAGCTTGCGCTCCCTGGAGGCCTCGGCAACGGCGTCCTCCAGCCGAGCTTCCAGCTGCAAAAAGAAGGCCCGCTGCTTACTGGCACGAAGCCGGCCCTCCGGACAGGGGCCCTCGGCCAGCGCAGTCCTACAGCGTCTGACTCCTTCCCTCCTCATCAGATTTCAGACCCAGTTAAAGGCTGAAAAACACACTTCAAGACTTAACCGGAACAGCTGGTTAGTAATAAAACAAATTCAAATTCTAATTTAAATCAATAATTTGGCATTAAATTTCAAGAAAGGATGCAGAATGGTGAAGCAAGTACTTCGGGTGTCTGGAGAACACAAACTCATCTATTAAACGACAATCGTCATGCGTGTGTGCGAGCAGGGGGCAGCGGAAGGACGGCAGCCCTGGCTGTGTGGGCCTCGGCGGCCTGCCTTGTCCCCCACAGTGACTCCTCTGCAACGTGACCGCTAACGCTGGTCAGGGGTTCCACGGACCGGAGCCACGGCCAGCTACAACTACAAAGGTATCTGGTAGTAAAATAAGTGCAGAAGAAAACAAACAAGCATGTTGAGACCAAGTGACAAAGATCACATACTTCTAGGCCTTCTGATTCAGTTTACTAAGCAAATTTTAACAGAATTCAATACTAAGGGCTGCTTAAAGTATGTCACTCGTTAGTGGAAGGGCATCTGGAGCATCTCAGGCAGCCAGTTCTCAAAGTCGGGTCTTGAGGCCCTGGGGGAATAAAGGCCCTTCTTTTTCTAATTACCTGGGTTTTCTTCAAATACTTGAACCAAAACAGTGTAACACGACGGACTGAATGCAGAAATAGGTATGACAACCTACGTGTTATTATTAAGGCAGTTACTAAAAAAAAGCACAAAAATGTAAAAATGCCACTCTTTTCACTACACAGGGGAAGGTAGTTACTTTTCATAAAAAATGTTACTTATGTCAACACGTGATGGGTTTATTGTTAAACTGAAAGAAGTGTCTTCATTTCTAACATGGTAAATACAAAGGGCTGTAACCAACACAAACAAAAGCTCTTTGGGAGGTCTCAACAATCTTTAAGAGCAAAAAGCCGTCCTGAAAGCAAAGTCTCAGAGCCCCTGGGCTGACGTGAGGTGCGCCTGGCTGAGCCTTGCTCTTCCTACCCTCCCTCCGCACCCACCAGGGACATGCGGCTCATGCACACTTACGCGGTGCTGGATCGATCATGACACATTTATGTTATATTTGTGAGGTATGAATACCCTCTCTATTTGCTTTAAAAGGGAATTTTTAACAATCAGCATCCTAAGACATCTCTTAATAATTTCACTAATAGATACTGAGGGCTGAGAAATACCAAAAAACTTGGCAAGCCAACTTACTTGGTTTCTCATAAAATTTAAGGCTTATTTTAAAGTAATTTATATAACTCACCCCAAGTTCTCAAGATGTTTTATTAGGATCATACAAAGGTCCAAACAGTACAATCCCTGAAATAGCTAAAAAGCTACCTCTTTCCTGAACTTCTCAGATTTGCGCATTTCCTGCCGCATGGAGTCGATCTTCTGCATGGCCACCTCCACCTCCTCCTCTTTGTCGCGGAGCTGCCGGGACACCTTCTGCTTCTGGGAGCGAAGCTCTGCCATGCGCTCGTTGAGCTCCGAGAACTCCTGCAAGGCCAGCTTTCGCTGCTGGTGGGCATCTTTGAGTTCTCTGGCCTGGGATTTCAATCGCTCTGAAGCTTCGACCAATTGCTGAACAGAAAGAATGACAGCTATTTGACATTTGCTTGACAAAGATGTGGAAGGCTGGAAGCTCAGTCTTTCCCCGCAAATGCCGGCTACAGACCATGGCCAAGACCCAAGAGCTCACCTTCTTGAAAAAAGCCCTTGGCTCGGCCCCAGCACGCTATGAGGTGCCTGGAAGAAGCCCACCCGAGCCGAGGTGCTGAGCGTCACCTTCACTCCAGGAAAGACCCCCAGTGACACGGCGACCAGAAGCCCAAGCTCGCCCAGCCAGCCTGAGGCCCTGCTCGCAGCGGCAAGTCCGGCTCACCGGTGTCAACCTCTCCCCGGCGCTGTCCACACAATCACACAGGTGGATGGAGCATGAACGTCACCAAACAGCAGACTCAGGAAAGAACGTGTTACAGAAGAAAAAGCCTAAGATTTCCACCAAAGTAAAGAATCACAGAAAAAAGACGACAGGATTGCTAACCCTCACTAGAGAGAGCGATGGGGGTGGTTGTCCCTCTGGTTGCGCGGGCAACATGGCCTCACCACCGGCCACCCTGCAGCCAATCCCTTCACCACCGGTGGCAAAGTCACCGCGGCACCTGTCTGACTGGGAGGCGGGGATGTGAACAGGTTGGGGAGGAGGCTCCCCCCATGGGGGGGAATGCCTCCACCAGGCCCCCAGGACCAGGCTCTGGGTGTTACTGTAGCTGGAGTGAGGCGGGGTCTCCTGTCGCGCGCTGAGACAGGAGCGCTGTGGTAGGATGCCGTGGGGAACTGGACAATCTGGGTTTGAAATCCTGCACATTTTAGAGAATGATCACAAACCGTGCGTTTAACAACTTAAGTGTGTAAATGAATGTATTTCAGAAAACACGATCCTGTGGTATGAACATACTGTATGAGCACGGAGTTTGATATATTTCACTGAAAATCAAATTTATAAAAGCCTTTTGGGGGGAATTACCCAAACTTTAACAAATGGTCTCTCTTGTAGCGCCCTGTTGTAAGGAAGAGCTCACTTCTGAAAGAAGTGGGGGTGGGGAGAGGCCGCTGCAGGGGGCCAGATGGAGCAGGGGCGGGGAGCGGGGAAGGACTGGCACCAGACACAAGCGTATGAACCCAGCTGGGTCGGTTCCTGTGGACGCTGGGACATGGGGACCCTCTGCACCGCCATGTCCTTACTTTCACTGGGGGGTATGGCCCACAGGGCAGGCTTGTGGTCAGCAGCCAGGAGGAGGCCCACGAAGTCATGGCCAGCCACCCTGGAGGCTGAGTGCCCAGTGGCCCGGCGGGACCCTCGGGCACTCGTGCCCCTCTGGGGCTGCGGGCAGTACAGGCCAGGACACACACGAGGGTCCTGGAAGAGGTCCGCGGACCCCTGCACGACTTCAACCTCACCACTTAAGAAACCATTCACACCCCTCTCATGGCAAATCACACCCTGGATTACCTTGTGAAAATCCTCCTTCTCCTGCCGCACCACACGGTACTGCTTTTCCAGGCCTTTCAGCCGATGTGTGGAGTCCTCATGCTCTTGGCGAAGGGTCGCCGTGTCCTCCAGCTGCCGCTCGAGCCTATTTGAATCTGAGCGAAAGAGAAAACAGACCATCTGACTTCCTGAGAGTGTATTATTTGGTAATTCCTCATGCTCTTTATCATTTAGAAGCTTTCTGACTTTCTCACACACGTGAGCTGCTGTGTCAAGTGCCACTTGCTTAGCCACCCACGTGAGCTGCCCGTCTGGGTAATGGCTCTGCCCCGGGGGCTGTGAGCCCTGGCGTGGCACTGAGCCACCCGTCTCAGGGACTGCTAACCCTGAGCAAGCACAGGGCAGCCTCTGTGTGTAACTGACTCAGGCCCTTTTCAGCGTCAACGGGGGTGGGGGGGTTCTAGGAAGGAAACGGAGAGAAAGAACAGGTTTGGAGACGAGAGCCAACTGCCGGGCTAACCCCTGTGTCAGTTGAGGGTTAAGACTCAAAAGTGACTTGAGTCTTTAGGAAGCTTTGATAATCTAGGAACCACGTAAGATGGAGGGGGGAGGACAGATCCAGCATCTAAAATACCGAGGAAAGAAGGTCACTGAAGAAAGCCTCAGGAAGAAATAAGCAATTCTGTCTTAGGGCTACAAAGAGGGGAATTAAGACAAAGAAATGTAAAATGTTCTGAGAGTTTGTGGATGAGGTACTAGAAGACACAAACTAGCTACAACTATAAAATCTGTAATTTGAGCTAAGCCAAGGTGGAGAAATCATCTCAAGTGAACAGACAAAAGAGACCTTTAAATAGGTTCAGTGAAGCCAAAGCTTTTTTTCTCCTTTTCCACCTTACGAAAAGGACTGAAAATTTTCTCTGAAGGGATGAATGCCCAAGAATACAGACCACCTACCTGCTATTTTATTCTTCAGACGCTCGATCTCTTCATTTAGCTTTTTGATTTCCTTATCCCGGGCCAAGCTGCCCAGGGCCCGGGTGGAGCCATGCAGGGACTGCACGGTCTGGGTGGACTCTAGGGGAGGGAGACAGGGCGTGAGGGCAGGCCAGTGCTGAGGGCGGGCATCCGAGGCTGCGGGAGGCTGGGCTCTGCCCTCACCTTGCAGCTTCCTGCTCAGCTCCAGCTTCTCCTGCTCCAGCCTCCGGATCCGCCGTTCGTAGGCTTCTACCTGCAGGCTATTCTCCAGGTCCCGCTGCACACCCTCGTCTTTGGTCAAGGTGCTGGACTGCATTATGCTCTTCAGAGAGCCTCGGTCGGAAAAACAGCTGTAAGTGAAGCAACAGGGTTTTCTCATCTACTGAGAATTCATAGCTCATCAGCATTTTAGAACTTCTGGGGCAAAACACACGTCTTTCAAACAGGCCAACAATACTGTCTGTGAAAAGACTATAGAGTCAGAATTTAGAAGAGTCTTCCTTATGGCTAATGGTCAGATGACGGGGGGTGACAGACAAGGATGTGCCCTCCGAGGTAGTCAAAGAAAATGCCTCTGTGAAGGAGGGAATGGAATCCCTATGGCACCACTTACACTCAACCAGAAATGCAAGAGGAGACGGTATCCTGTGGGCATCCGGGCGTGGGGGCCTGGCAGAGGCCACAGGGGACGCCCCTGGATGCCCAGGCCATCGAGGGCCTCCTCCTGCTGCTGACCGACCGACGATTTCTGGGGATGGGCCGCTCCACCCTCCAGGGCTCATCCTCCCGTGCAGACTGAACAACCCGCATGGTTCTCGCAACTCCAGCACTGTATGCGGCCCAGCCACTCACCAGCGACAGGCCCACAGCGTGCACCATGTGCACAGATTAAAGCCCACGGTGCTTGTCTCACTCAGAGCTTAATTCTTGAACTGGTACACAAGTTACTTAGTTCTCTTGCTTTTAATGTGACAACGATGCTGGGAGGACTCCTCTGGCTCCTGCTACACTGAGTGCAGCCAAGGCACCTGCACACACACGTGTACGGAAGGGCCGGGCTGGTGTTTCTCAAGGGTGGCCCGAGCATGCTGTGCACGCCAGCACCGTGGGGTCTGTTCCAGAAGGAGGGCCTGGGCCTGACCCACCAAACTGGAGCCTCGGCAGGTGGGCCTGGAACCCCTGGGTGTAACAAGCACCCACGGAGCTAGAACGGGCCAGAAAAACGAGGAACCTCTGCATGAGGGATTAAGAGGTCAGTATGCCTACGGCATCTCGGACCCCTTCCTGTGGACTACGAGGCACCAGCTGTCACTCTGGCTCAAGTGCTGCTTAACCCCGGCACCTCACACCAAGGGAGCTTCAAGAGCTCAAGCAGAAACAACCCTCTCCTGAAGGCATTCTCATCAGTTCGGCTATGAGCTGCTGGAAGGTGCCAGGAGTCAAGTTGTGTTGCCCTCCTTCAAGCGCTGCGTGGTTCCATCTGCTTCACTTTGCCTGTATTTCCTCCTCTCTCCTCTCCTCCTGGCCCAGTTTTCTTTGAAAGCCGGTGACAGCTTGGCGAAGAGGCCCATTCAAGACAGAGGCTGACAGGTACAAAAAGTCACCACGGTATTTGGGGGCTGGAGCTACACGTGGGGCTTCTGTTCCTGGCTCTTTAGATTTCCATTACGTCTGGGACTGCGCTCCACGGTGGAAGCTACAGCGCTGCGGCTAAAATCCTTATGAAAGCCGGGCATGACCGGGGCAGGGACCTGCTGGCCACGGCCACTGACATTCTCTCAGAACAGATCTTGCCAACACTGATGGCCTGTAAGTCAGAAGTCAGCTAACTACCTCCCATGAGCTAAGGATGGGTTTCCCATTTTCAAAGCGTTGTTAAAAAAGAAGACTATGTAACAAAGACCACCCTTTGTGGAAGAAGTCTGCCGGGCCTGCTATGTGTCACTGTGTATAGTCATCAGGTGGCCCTTTCAAAGGACAAGCCCTCCCCCCAACACTGATGCAGGCATGCACCCAAACAGGAGCAGCCCCCAGACTGCTCATCCAGCCCAAGGGGAGGCTCTGGCTGGAGAAGGATAAATCTAGACCTACCTTTCCGTTGTGAATGTAAAACCGATGAATGGCAAATGTAACCCAGAGAAGCCTGTATGAGAACCAGGAGGTAATATTTCCTGCATAAGAACACATACAACAAAATTAAATCCATGTTCAAACAAAGGGAAAGAGGCAGGAAAGAGTATTACCCATTGGTAAAATCAGGGGTGCACGAGAGAGAGTCGTGTGGCTTTCTAGGACATGGAGGACACCGCGTTCCCCGCCAGAGAGCACAGCACTGGCAGATTTGCAGTTCTCGGGCCTGGCTGCGCACACAACGCAGCAGAGAGGACAAACACACTGCTTCAGATGAGATGATGTCCCGGGCCCAAGGCGCACCCCAGCCCAGCCCGCTGCAGCCACGGCAGCCACCACTCCACGTAGCCCTAAGCAGAGTGCGCAGATGGTGCCCACACACAGCCCCCGGAAGGCGCGGGGCAGAGCCTGGGGGCTCCCAGGCCCTCGGCAGGGACAGAGGCCAAAGGCAGAAGAGAGGCTTGGAAGCCAAGGTAGAGTACTGTAGGTAAATGTATTACCAACTCTGTTTTTCAGCTTCAGGATCCTTCTTTATCGAACATGAGACCAAAGTTATAATTCATCTGGGAGATGTCAGTGTGGAAATGGTTTCTTTGGAATCTAGGAAAACCCTTTCCACAGGACACTACTTTTCTCCGTGTCGTCTATAGTTCAGCTCTTATTTGAGTAAGAGGAATTCTCTAGGGAGCACTCAAGATCTTTCTTCTACTTGGTTGAACTTGAGTCCCTCTATCCCCAAACCAGGTCACATGTATGGACTAAAAAAGGCTGGGTTCGAGGAGATCAAATAACTTTACAGCCTCTACGCAAAACTCTCTGGGGCTAAAGGTGACGACCGATGCACCAGAGGCCCTGTTGGAGCGGCCAAACACCGACGGCCCTAGAGCCAGGACCCGATCTGGAGACTCCACGACGTCAGTGGGAGGACTCCGAACCCACACACAGTCACTGCTGCTCCCAAACCCCTGCCATAGAAACACGTGTGTAGACACCCAAGCACACCGGACAGCAGGAAGCCTACACGCTCATGTGCGGGGACCGGAGCCCCAGAGGCTTGGGAGCCCGCTGTGGGGGAGTGGAGGGCTCCTCGCCTGCTCAGGGCCTCGAAGTCTGGAAGCGGGGACAGGGCTGTGGCGGGCTTCCAGATGGTGGCAGAGGTGACACAGCCGAATGCCATGAAAATACAGCACAAGCACGTCTGGTGAGTTCCAGAGGAGAAGAGCCATGTAACTCGATTTTACTCCCACTGAGCACAGGCGTACCTCGGGAGAAATGCTGGGTTCCGCTCCAGACCACCATAAGAAAGTGAGTATCGCAATGAAATGAGTCAAGTGTATTGTGTGGTTCCCCAGTGCATGCAGGAGTTCACACCACACTACAGTCTACTGAGCGTGTGACAGCATTGTATCAGAATAAAGTACACACCTTAATTTAAAATACTCTACTGCTAAAAAGTGCTAACCATCACCTGAGCTTTCAACAAATCGTAAGCACTAATGACAGATCACGTAGCAAATACAGTAATAGTGAAAAAGCTTGAAATATGGTGAGAATCACCAGGATGTGACAGAGAGACACAAAGTGAGCAAAAGTGGCGCCCAAAATGTGCTGGAGGCACGTGCAAACCTTTAGTCTGTAAAAAACCCAGTATCTGCAGAGTACCATGAAATGAGGAGTGCCTGTGACCCTTACTTTTTCAAAGACACATTAAGGACCAGGCTGAAAGTCGGAATAAAAGGTGTATTTTCTTAAAACAACTACCAGACTTTTAAAGAAACCAACTCAGTCCTAAGATGTATCATATTGGCAAGCCAACACCTTCCACAGAACACTGGCACTATTCGGACCCACCGGGACACCACATGAGGACGCAACAGCATTAACACTTACAATATTTCTTAGCACATCGTCATCCACATCAAAGTTGGAGGTGTCAGAAGGACTGCTCACGTCAGGAATATAAGGTGCTTCCAGGTTCCGTATGTTTTCCCAATTCAGACCTTCAAAGAATGCGTGCTTTTTGAAGTCCTCTATCCCGTTCTGGCCCAGCCGGCGCTCTCTGCTGCAGATGAGTCTCTGAATGAGGTCTTTGGCTTCTTCAGACACGTCGGTGACATGGGATGGAAACTGAAATCGCTCCTGGAGGGTGGGGAGGTCGGTGGACACAGGATGAAAACTTACTCAGAAAAACCGAAGGTATACAGACATTTCAGGAAACAGAGAGGTGACCGCTCCAAAGCAAGTCACGACTGCTTTCACGGTAACTAAAATGCAAGCCACAGCTAATGAAACTGAACTCCAGAAAGGCAAACGAGAAAATCATTAGTCTTACTGCTTTTACGTGTGGCAGACTTGGTACCACATTACACGTAAATGCCAACAATGATGGACAGTCACCCATCAAAGTGGCCGAGAACGCAGACCACGCGCTGTGTGGGACAGGCCGGTACAGCCCTCTCAGAGGGCGTTTCACCAGGAGCTATGGCAATCCCACTCTGAAAACTGTATTCTACAGAAACAGTCAAAAAGAGAATACCTAGCATGTTCACAACAGCATGATATTCTGACCAAGTAAACTGCAAATTACCTAAATGTCCACCAAAAAGGGACCTGTTAAAAACAGGGCACACACACGCCAAGAGAACGGGCTGTTTCTGTGCACCGGAGAGATGACAAAAACACATGGACAGAACCACCTAGTCATATGCAATGTGCTGCCATTCATTCCAACCCCCCCCCGCCCCTCCCCCCACACACCCAGCCCAGGCCCGCCTCTGTGATCTAGAACCAGGGACAGCAGAAGCAGCTCGCGGGGATGCCTGAAGATCAGGTGAGTGCGAGCACGCAAAGCGCTGGACCAGGCCCCACAGGGAGCGCGCTCAGTACCAGCAGGCTCCTTAGGATTCACGGAGTCCCATTCAGCACCTTAACAGCACTTATCATGGAAAAGCGGATGCGGTGATTTCCACCATCTACACTCTACCCTTCTGTGTCATCTGACATTTTAATGGTAGGTATAGACTAACTTACAAGTGAAAAGAGTTATTTCTACCTTGGGAAAAGTGTTTTTTACAAGTATGACTTGCTCTGATTTGTAGTTAAATGGAAGACCACCCACCACTTTCCTGTTAATCTGCTCCCCATGGGAGCAGTTAGTGAGGGACGGGGCTGAGGACAGGTCAGTGGAGGGGGTCACCCTTGGAGAGGCGTGGAAGGACGCTGAGAGCACGCTGGCAGAGGGTGGGAGCGGCGTGAAGAAGACATACGTGACTGAGGGAAGCAGATGACAGAAACACGAGGAAGAAGAGTAAATGGTAAGGCAGACGAGAAATGGAGGCGAGGCAGAGGGGAGGCGAGGTCGGAGTGGAAAATGCACAGCTGAGAAAGGGAAAAGGAACAGGACCCAGGAGGTGGAAGGATGCCGTCATGTGGAGGCGCATGGCCCCGTCACTGAAGCTGGTGAATCCAGACCCTTGGGTGGAAGTGTCCAACTGCTCCTCAACCCCAGCCATCCTGAGGCCACGCACGCTCAGCACGCTTCTCCTGGGCCGTGACCCGGAAGCTCTCCTCCCCTCACGCCCACACCTCCTGTGTCGGCCGCCGGTGTGGACCCTACTGCCGTAATCTCTCTGCTCCTGTCTGGCGGCCAGCAGCCTGCTCCAGCCTTAACACCTCTTCCCCAAAGATGCTAACAGCTTCCGAGAGGCCCTCCCGCCTCCAGGCCTGTGCCTCGGGACTCAAACCAACAGGACATGGAAATGCAACGTCTTACTTCGTGGTTCATGATCTTTCCATAGGTCTCCACGAGTGACTCTGCGTAGAAGGGTGTTTCTCCGTACAGCATCTCGTACATGCAGACGCCCAGAGACCACCAGTCACACTCGGGGCCGTACTTGCCCATGCCGTCCTCCATCGCCTGCAGGATCTCGGGCGAGATGTAGTCAGGAGTGCCCACGGCCACAGAAGACTGGACCTTAGGGGAGAGGTGGTTTTGGGAGGGAAACTCTCAGGCCAAATTCCTAACTAACCTTCTCTAAAATAGGGACAACAAATAACGAAATCATCATGAAATAAAACTGCGGCACTACACACTGGGCAGTTTCCAGAATGCACAAGACTGTCTTGCACACCTGGTCTCTCTGTGCCCAAAAGCCCACCTCAGCCCCCAGATGACACTGCAGTCCCTCAAGGGGTGGCATGGCCCACACGCTCCGTCACTGCCCCAAGTGTGGTCCAGGGGCCATGTGTGTTCAGGCTGACCCTTCACCACCCCCGTGTGCACACAGGCCACCCTGGGCTCTTGGAGAACAAATTCTAAGGTGGGGCCCAAGACGCTAAATTTCCAGCATGCTCCCAGGGATGCTAAGGCTGCTCACCCAGAGCCTACCCTTCAGTCTCCCAAACGGGAACATCTGGAAGTAGGTCCAGGCACTAGCTGGGTGCTCAGGAATTCCCCAGATGGGGAAGCAGGAGGCTAAGGCCCCTAAAGGGGAAAGAACAGTCCCTCGGCTACTGATGTTAGCAGAACAGGCCTGTGACATCTCTACGGAGATCTGTGGCCAGAGAGGGCAGCAATCATCACAGAGAAAGCAAGAGGCAGTGAGTCAGCTGAGCAATCAGACTGGTCTCGGAGCACATGGAGAAGAGTCCGTAAGACTGAGGGAGAAACAATCACAGAAGGCCTGACTCTCCCTTGGGTCGTGTCTGAGGAGGGGGCCGTGGGGTGCAGGCAGTACCCCGGGTCAGACTGAATCAGCAGCATGGGGGTCTGCCTCCATCATGTGACCAGAGTCACTGCTCTGCTGCGCGGCTGCCCACTGCAGAAGCTCCGAGGCGGACAGCGGGAAGACTGGAGCATGAGGTCGTGACACGGGACGAGTGTCCACACGTGGGGTAAGAAAGCTAACCAACACTCGAGCTCAGTCTGAGGCCACTGTTCTCGTCGTCAGAAGACTGGATTTGAGGACAGCACCAATATATCAACTCATCAATACGCAGAGCTTGTTGGAAAGAGAAAAGTCTAGCATCCAGGACCCCCGCTTCCAGATCTACAACACCCACAGAGAGAAAACCGCTCACTGACAGGAAGTCAGCTGCCCGCAGACAGAAATGAGGAGGGGTAGTTACAGTGAAGGTTTGTGCGCCCAACTGGCCTGCACAGGGTGTTTCAAGAAAGGACCCGAGGGCTGCCTGTCATCCACTGCAGCGCTGATGTGACTTTAGCTGCCTGGCCACGTGAGGAAACCTGACAACCCGTCCCCCCCAACTGAGAAGCATATGCATGACTTTTGTAAACACAGAAAGCTAAAAAGAGGTTTCAAACTTAAGTAGAACATTTCAACTGTCTCCTAAATGGATTTATCTTTTTAATTTACATTCATGAACTTGGTTTCTTAACTGGATCTCAAATTAAAATTTTAAGCCCCTTAATTACAAGCAAAACCCCAAATCAAATGGGAAATCTCCAACAAAATACCTACAGTTCCATCGTCATTCATCTTCAAGCATGATCCAAAGTCAGCCAGGCGGATGTGACCATTCACGTCCAAAAGGACATTGTCAGGTTTAATGTCTCTGTTAGTAAAATAAATAAACAAATTAACCATTTCCATGCTACGTACTGAGTAGGTCAAAGCTCTTAACCTTAACAGCAGCGTACCAGCTGTGACAATCTTGGAAAAACGTCTCCCGTGACGCTTTACTTGGGTATGCAGTGGCGGTCTTCACCACTACCGCTCACTCCTGTGCGCGAGCTGATCCCCGTCAGTCAGGTGACAGGCCATTCCTGTTCCCACCACACGTGCCAGGGGCTGTGCTCGACCCCAGGTCTACAACGGGAACCAGACCCCGCGGCCCCCGCCTTCACGAAGCTTCCCACCAGCTGAGGTGGCAGAACATGAACACGGGATCGCAGACACACACACGTGGTCTCGGCACCAGAGTATGACACGCGTGGTATGTACTGTGAAGAAACGTGAGGAAGTCGAAAAGGAAGCCGAGGGTGGCTGAGCAGAGACTGGATGAGAGCAGGAGATGGGTGAGGCTCTGGGGCAGAGACTGGATGAGAGCAGGAGATGGGTGAGGCTCTGGGGCAGGAGCCCAGCGGCCAGCAGCACACTGCGTACCCAATGCCGGAGCTGACGGACAGACCTGGGGGCTGAAGACCAGCTGTCAGCAGTAAGCGCCTGGCAGGAAAGTAAGCCCACGGCCATACCTGCTGCTCTGTGTCCTTGGAAACGTAGGCCCCCGGGTAGGGGGACGACCTCTAAAGCACAAACCCTCCTTCCTGGCAGAACAAGCTCAAATGACCGGCCAGCATGAAAGGGAACACAAACGTCAGGAGCAAAAGAAGGCAGATGCTCACCCAGAGGAGTACAGGCAGGCACCGAGGCGACAGAATGCCACGCCTCCGGGAAGACAAACACGCACCCGCTACTCCTAACATCGGGGGAGAGTCCCACAAACAAAGTGAGCAGAAGATGACAATTCTTACCCACAGGAAGACCCACAAAGCAAAAGAAAACTAGCACAGCACTCCAAACTGGAATAAACAAACAGGAATAGGAGAGAGAAAACAAAACAAACCCTCAACGAGTCGGGAAAATAAACATTAAGGACAGAACCAGACAAAAACAGGAAGAAATGAAGAGAGTCGATTTAACTCAGGAAGAAATAAAAGAAAAAGACAAAATCTTATCAGAAATGGTGACTACATTATAAGGTGCTCAAAGGAGAACAAATTCAAATAAAGATCTGATGAAAGGCACTGAAGAAAGGGAGGGAAAGATCTAGAAGAATAAAAGGGAGACAAAGCAGTGAGAAGGGTCAGAGAGAACAGTTGGAGGGAAGTGGAAGACAGGCTAAGAAGACCCAGCACACAAATAACGGGAGTCCCCGAAGAAACCGAAACAGTAAAACATAACTAATACTTGAAAATACAATTCGAGAGGGCGCCTGGGTGGCTCAGTTGGTTAAGCGACTGCCTTCAGCTCAGGTCATGATCCCAGGGTCCTGGGATCGAGTCCCGCATTGGGCTCCCTGCTCAGCGGGGAGCTTGCTTCTCCCTCTCCCACTCCCCCTGCTTGTGTTCCCTCTCTCGCTGTGTCTCTCTCTGTCAAATAAATAAATAAAATCTTTAAAAAAAAAAAAAAGAAAATACAATTCGAGAGAACTTTCCAGAAGTAATAGAAAGGGCCTGCACTGACAGACTGATGGGCCCATCACATCGAACATTTTCCAACTATTTTTGGAGCCAGACAAGTCGATACTGAAGGTCACAGGGATCGGTTACTGTGTGAGGGCAGCCAGAAGAACCGTGAGGAGAAAGCAAGGGGGCTGAGGGGGCAACTAGGCCTCCATGGACTCAGCCTCCATGATTAAAGCAGCAGGGCTCTGGTGCGGAGACACAGAGGGACGACAGGACAGGATGGAATGTCCAAAACCAGACCAACTGCACAAGGAGTGCAGACGTGATGAGGATGTTCTCTCAGTCCACTGGGGCAGAGAGACAGGTGAATAAGTAAGCGGCTCTTGGGACAATAGGAGGGCCTCTTCAGGATAAAGTAAGAGCCATTCCTGGGGAGGCTCTGCAGAGCCGCCTTGACCACCCACTCCCCGGATCTCCATCTCGGTCAGGTTTCCTCTGCGCTATCCTGTGTCTCTTCCACACAGCTCCTTGTTCTCGCTGTTCCTTTTTCAAGACCGTTTTTGTTCTCTGAATATTCCTTCTCATAAAACTGCACCATTCTTCTTTCATTCCTAAGCCGTACTCTCTGTTCTCTCCGGGGATGTGATATCCTCCAACAGCGAGTCTTTGTGAATCTGTGACTCTTCGTTTCTACCTTTGCTGAGATCTGGGGCCGACCTCTCAGAAGCACGGGTGTTGCGCTCCCCACTCCCTGCCGCCCACTGCGTCCTGAGCTGCAGAAGCCCAGCTGCGGGGCGGCCCACGGGCTACCACAGAAACAGGGCGCAGGGCTGTGGCACAGGGTCGGGATCGTGCATGTTAAATCCAGCAGTGCTGTTACCACTCGTGCTGACAAAACACACTTCTTGCTGGCCCTAACAAATGTAGTTTCACCCCACTCACACTGTGTCCACCACGGGAGGCTGGGGTAGGACTGACTTCCTGCAAAACCTGACTTTGTGAACTTTCTACCAAACATGCACAGCTTTCTGCTTTTAGACTGGGTCGTTCAAGCTCTAAGTCTGAATCCTGAGTTGATGGGGGTGCTAATTACATATTTAATTTTCCTCCTATGCCTGGATGTCGAACAACAGAGTGAAGCTTTACGTAGCCAATTAAGAAAATAAGGAGAAAGCTTTCTAATTAGGGAAAACAGGGAAAGAATAAACTGTTAATAAGGTGGTCAGATTAATTTCCCTGGAGATTGGTGACAAATGCAAAGACATTTATGTCTGGTATGAATCAGGCACAGTCTGTCAGAAAGGAAGAACATAAAATTGAAGGTTGAAAACAACTACAGTGAACTGTTATAAAAGCAGCTGCAACGACATTAAGGAATCCATGAAAAAAGAGAAAATGCACTGTCCCAAACCTCATCACCCTAAAAGAAGTGACATTTGGGTGCAGCTCCCTCTGCTTACTCTATGACACACGGAACCTGTGGCCCGGTGCCCTGGGCAGGACATGTGGCTGAAGGCAAGCTGTCCCAGGGCCCTGCGCCTCAGTTTCCCTGCTGAGCAGTGAGGTAACACTCATGGCCATGTTAGGAGAACAATGGGCCCCGAGCCTCCCAACAAGGGACAGTGACGCCTCCACAGTCCTAAGAGGAAGGTGATTTCCAATCTAAACTTCCATACTGGATCATCCATCAGTCACACATGGGGATGGAATTAAGATGCTGATCTCAAAAAAAATGATCTCAGGAGCCTCCTTTTCCAGAAATTACAGAGAGTATGTGCTACCAAATCAAAAGACTGAACCAAGAGGACGATACGATGCGTGACTCAGAAAACAAGGGATGCAATCCCAGGGAGATGGGCAGGGATCCTGTCCAGGGGCAAAACTCTCAGAATGAGGGCAGAGCAGTAGGCTCAGAGAACACCCTGGACAGAAGGGAATGGGAAGGAAGAGGCAGCTCCAAGCAAAATCAGACCAAGGCTACCTGCTATGTCTGTGTGTGCATAGCTTTATGATTTGGTCACAAAGTTTGGGGATAATTAGCGATGGCTCCCATGGAAAAGTACACTCATGAAAACACAGGGCCGCTACTAACCCTGGAGGAGACGAGTTCTACAACGGGGGTAATGCTGTAACTGCAGGGCTCATCTGTAATACTTAAACAGGCGCCGTATTATGAACACCAGACACAGATTCAACCACAAGTTATCATTTACGGCCTGGGATGATGTGGGAGGGGAGGATGGAGAGTGTGTGGGGGAGAGGGCTGGGAGAGAAAGAGACTCTGTAAAAAGTAAATCTCCATTTTAATAGATGTGACCTAACTGTCCCTCCTCTGCGAAAAAGAGCACAGCAAGAGAAGCGCGTTACTCAGAAACAGGAGGTAAACAGCAGAAGAAACAGTTAAGAAAGGTGACAAGCTACCTGTGGCCAGTGGAATCTGGGCAGGGCAGGAGACTCATATACAACTATCTGACTTTGATCAAAATGAAACAACCCCCCCAGGACTGATGCGCTGTCTTAAACGGCAGAAAGCGACAGAGGCGGCTCTCGCACAGGAGAGCGCGGGCCCAGCAGAGGGCCCGGGACAGCGGGAGGCAGCCAGCCACACCGACCCCCTCCTCAAGCGCCAGTCACACTCTCACTCAGGCTGCTGTGGTATGCGCCCCTCTTCTCAGCCTCATCTTCCTCTGTGTTTCGTTGGGGACCGTGGAACAGAGAAGGCACTGCTGAGAAAGCAGACACAGACACAGGGAACCCACGAGCTAGGGGGCAAGCATCCTGGGGAGGTGGGATCAGCAGGGGAGAGGGTGAGCCAATGTCAGGTAAATATCAAAGGTGGCTTCAGTGACCGGCACTCGAGCATCACGATCGTCACAGTAATGCTGGGATCCCCTGGTGCCAGGCGCTGGGGCAGCTCAAAGCGAGGACTGCTAACTGCACGACCTCTCTGGAGGGCCTGGAACCTGGGGTTTGTGACACAGACAACTCTGAAAGGGTATTTTAACACATTAGATGGAGTTTCTGTAAAACGTAAGAGGTGATTACCTGTGCACATAGTGAAGCTGATGGATGGAATCGATGGCCAACACCATTTCACCAATGTAGAATCTTGCCATATCTTCTGGAAGCTTGTCTTCAAATTTACTGAGCAAGGTCAGTAAGTCACCACCCACATAGTAATCCATGACTAAGTACTACAAATTGGGAAGAGACAGGAGAGAACATTTAGTCAGCACCAAGCCTGACAACTAAAGGCCAAACTCCCACCGTGAAGTCCTTTGGCTCTTCAAGTCTGGATCAACGGCTTGCTCCCACGTCATCCCACATCATCCAGGATTTCCTGCTTTGATGTATCCTAACACTGCTGTACTTTCAAAGTTAGGCATCTGGCAGAGAACAAACTTCAAGAGATAGTACATCTAACCAATGGAGAGAGTGACTGAAGGGTTTGATGCTGGAGAAGGCACAAAAGCCAGAAACATGATTTGTAATCTATCAAGTTCTACTGCATTTAAAATAATTTTCCAGGGGGCGCCTGGGTGGCTCAGTTGGTTAAGCATCTGCCTTCGGCTCAGGTCATGATCCCAGGGTCCTGGGATCGAGTTCCGCATCAGGCTCCCTGCTCAGCAGGGTCTCCCTCTGCCCCTCCCCCTGCTTGTGCGTGCATGCATAAATAATAAACAAACAAACAAATAAATAAAATAATTTTCCAGGCCCTTACATCACAGGAAGAGGACACTGGACCAGAGGAGGAAGGCGAGTTATCTAAAATCACATGAAACTAGCAGCTCTTATTAGAAAGGTGATCCCATGAACAAGCTGAAAAGTAGGTACTTATGAGTACACCCCCACGAAACATCAGAACATTTACTGCTTATGTAGAAATTAAAGCCATGAGAGAAAAACGTCCAGGTGCCGGGTGTTCTGCTAACGGGACTGAGCAGGCCCTCCCCTCGGAGCCGGCTCGTCCCAGGGCGGGAGGGGCAGGGCGGCCTTCTGTCTGAGAATAGTCTCTGGGCGCAGCACCCTAAATGCTCTGATGTCTGACGGGGCATCTCACAGGTCAGGGTGGCAGCTGCTGGGGTCACCACGTCTCAGGGACTCCTGGACAAGGGGGCAGGCCCCACCTCAGAGCACTCACCCCCCTTGAAGCCAGTTTCCTTGGAAGAGATGGATGCTCTGGTCTGAGCAGTTAACTAACCAACAGAGGGGAAATACCACCACCTTGTTTCCTAAGCCAGGCAAACAATCACTTTATTTACTGAGAACCTAACAACAGTAAGAGTTCCCACTCAGGGAGCAACTACTACGTTCTGTGCTTTCAGGCCTGATTCACCCGCTCTGCAGATGCCCACAGCAGCCCTCCCCACAGATGCCAGCACGGTCCTGTTCTACAGGTGAGGAAGTGAGGCTCGATGACGCGCCCGAAGTCCCCCAGCCAGCGAGTGACAGAGCTAGGATCTGAACACAAGCAACTGGACCCAGGCGCACAATGGCAAACATGGCCCTCGGTGCCTCATGAAAGAGGAGAGTAGCCACCATGCTGCTGGGCTCCTCCTCCGAGGGAGAGCCTTCACTCTAGGCCCCTGCTCTCAAAAGCACTTGTGCTGACAACCCTCCCATCCTGCCTCACAAGCCACTCTCAAGACTCACGTCGGCTGACCCCACCTCCCTGCCTGATCTCAGGGCACCGGGGCACTGCAGCCTGCCTGTCCAAGGGCGGGAGTCCTGTGTAATCAGGTTCCCCTCACCCGTGCCCACAACATCTCCTGTTTCACGGAAGACCCTCGATGGCACCCACCGAGCTAGTGCTTTCCCTCGTTCACTCACTCATTTGCTCATTCTCAGCTAGGAGCCCTTGGCACCCCTCCAAGGCAAGGGGTGCTCCTCCACAGAGCTGACATCGAGGGGAGGGCCAGAGACCCTAAGTAAGTAAGGAGACGGTCACAAGACTTTCAGAGAGCACTAAGCACAGAAGAAAACAAAACCACACAGCATGCTAGAGCATGACCAGGCTGCATGGACCATCAGGCAGATGTCTGGGGCCTACACGACAGGCAGAAGCCGGCCTTGGCACGGGCCAGAGGTCATGTTCCAGACAAAGGGACGTGTGCAAAGGATGTGGCCCGTTGGGGGGAATGGAGAACAGTGACTATGGCCGGAGCGCGAGCAGGGGGTGGGGGTGAGGCCAGGCCCCACAGACCACAGCAGGGACCGCAGGCCCCACTCAAAGAGCCAGGGAAGCTGCTGGGAGGTCCTGGGCTAGGCAGCTGCAATCTGATGTACTTTACAAGCTTGCTCTGCCTGCCCAGGAGGAAGGGACTAGAGGATGAGGGCCAAGAGCAGGACAGGAGAGGGGCTGGGAGGCCAGGCAGCAGGTGACGGTGACAGGCACCGGGGAGGGCAGAGAGGATGGATCAGGCATCGTGGCTATCTGGAGGCAAAGACCAGAGCACCTGCTGACGGACGCATGCGGGGCGAGGGGGTAGGTGAATGAATAGCCAAGTTCTGCAGCCCCTAAGAAAGCAGTAGGAATAAGTCAAGCACCACGTCTAGCTGAATCTCAACGGTTTCCATGTCTACCTGGAAATCTGAAAAGAAAAATAAAAACGTAGTATAGCAGGGCTAGATATGATTGATAGGCTCCTGGAAAACGAATTTGTAAGGAAAGTAAACTGTAAGGGCTTATAACGCAGACACTTAGAAACTGATTTTTGGAATAAGAACTAGACCAATTATCATGTAACACAGGATTCTAAGTAAGGCAACGCCCTTTCACTTACTGGTGAAACAGGTTTAATTTTTATGACATGGCAAGTTTAGATACCTACAACAGAAATTATAACACGAACTGGCTTCGCAGGGCAGCCCAAGGAATCCACCTAACACAGCCGGCACCCCCCCCCACCCCCACCGCCCGCGGCACTCAGGCCGCGTGTTTGCTGGGCCTGCTTCGCACCCGCCCCACAAAGACTGCCACTGTCCCAGAGAGAAGGAAACTTGCCCAAACTCACCACTCGGGGGCAGCAGAGACAGCCAGACCCTGGGCTGCCAACCCCAGCCTGAGGACCCAAGAAGGCCCAGAGTCCCTGCTCTCCTTCTCCCTAATTGTCACTGTACCTCTATTTGTGCAACTCTAAACACTCAAGAAGATGGCTTCTTGGCTGGAATTCCTAACTGACCGTCTGCGGTCAGAATAAGCCTGGGGACGCCTCACACTTCAGACTGCAACATGCTGTGCCGACTTCAGGGAAGACACGTTGCTCTCCTTCGGTACAGACCCACATTGCCTAGACTGCTCAGAAGCTTCATTCACATGGGAAACAGGCTGGAGCCGGTCCCCTGTGAGCAGGGGGTTTATGTGGAGAGGGCCCCAGGGCGTCAGGACTCTGCGGTCTGTGGGGAAGGGCACTGAGCACCACTTCCCGCCACAGGCCGGGGCTGCGGTCCTTGCTCAGCCCCTGCATCTGTGCGACAACCTTGGGCAGATGACTTCATCCCTTCCTGCTCCAGACACTCCATTTAAAAAGTGGTGACAACCATGAGCGCCTAAGCCATGGGGTCCCTGGGAAGACAGGACTAAGGTGACCCACGCGCCACTGTTCAGTAAACACAACGGTCCCCTCTGTAGAAACAAGCATATTTATTTAAAATTCTTTTATTATTTTTTTAATTTTAGAGAGAGAGAGCACACACACGTGAGTGAGCAAAGGGGGCGGTGGGGGGGAATGGGGGAACAGAGGGAGAGGGAAAGAATCCCAAGCAGACTCCACACTGAGCGCAGAGCCTGACGTGGGGCTCGATCCCACAACCCTGAGATCATGACCTGAGCCGAAACCAAGAGTTGGACGCTTAACCAACTGAGCCACCCAGGTGCCCCTATTTTAAATTCTAAATAAAGGGTATAATAGACCCTTTTACCTGATTCTGGGCATTTCAATCTAAGGGATTTCTTTTGATGTCTGAAAGAGACTGCTCTATGATGAGTAAGAGAGATCCCACGTCACTCGGCTTGCTGTAGGAAATGGAGCACGCTAGTGAGGGTGCGCTCAGAGAGACATAGGTCCCCGCCCTGAGGCTGTGCTGACCCTCGAAGGCACTGCGGCCAATGCTGGAGCTGCGCAGGCCGGAGGAGCGAGGCAGAGACCAGCTTCTCCGGGTCTGTGCTCGCCCGACACCCGGAGCTCCACATAAAAGGACTTCAGGTTTAGGCGAACCTAGAGTCACTCTTGGAATTCAAAGTGCCTGAGACCCAAGGTTTGGTTTCCCTTCACTCTGAGCTATTGTGTTTTTTTGTTTTTTGTTTTTTTTTTTAAGATTTTTATTTATTTGACAGAGAGAGAAAGAGCACACAAGCAGGGGGAGCGGCAGAGGGAGAGAGAGAAGCAGGCTCCCCTGCTGAGCAGGGAGCCCGATGCGGGACTCGATCTCAGGACCCTGGGATCATGACCTGAGCTGAAGGCAGCCGCTTAACCGACTGAGCCACCCAGGCACCCTCACTCTGAGCTATTGTGTCTGCGTTTCCAGGGGTCTACGTTCTCGTCCAGGCGTGTGCTGGTCACACGGCAGACTGGTCAAGACTGAAAGAAGCCCAGCTCAAGTCAGGAGAAACGGATGCTAAGAGTCCCCCCAAAACCCCGTGTCAGAAAGCCTCAGAGAGCCCAGCTCGTCCACCTGGGAGGACTGCAAACCAGCTCAGTGTCCTGGGCCTGTCGCCAAGCAGCAGGACAACAGCCACTCGGCGTGAAGGGCTGAGCCCCTGTGGCCCTGCAGCACTCCCTCATCTCACACGTAACTAAAGATGGAAAAGGTTTAAGATGAAAAATGTTTGACGCCCCCAGCTTAAATGGAATAAACCCAGTGAACAAAATAATCAGGTCATCTAGTAATTAGAAAAAGTATACAATCTCATTAGCCTATTTTTTAAAAATTCCACCTGATTACTACGTTAAAACAAACCCCTAAGTTTTCTCTGGTCATATATATGTTTCAACAATGTCAATTCCAAACAGTCTTACTCATTTTTTCGTAACAGCATAAAGGAATCAACAAACTTCGGCCACACGCCATCTGACTGAGCCTCAGCTCCCGGAGACCCACACGTACCAGGTAATTCTCGTCCTGGAAGGCGTAGTGCAGCGTGGTGATCCACTGGCAGTCCCCATTCACCAGCACGTCGCGCTCTTCTCGGAAACAGGCAGTCTGCAAGCAATCAGGGGGAGAGGCGGTCTATGTCCATCTGAGGAGTACAGTCCCGAAGAGAGGGGACCCTGCTGGGACCCAGGCTCTGGAGACAGTGCTGGAAGCCTGGCCTCCCTCCCTCACCTGCAACCTCCCCCCCCAGGCGGCTCCCACCTGCTCCTCAGTCTTTCTTTACCTGCACTGGCTGAGAGGCCGAGTGCCTCCGGGTTCCTCCCGGCCCCTGCCCACACAGGAACTGGGGGCTGCTGAGAACTCCCTCCTCATGATGAGCCTCCCCCCGCCACGTGCCCGCTGCTCCAGCTGGGAGAGTCCACCTGGCTCGAGGGTGGACGCCAGCCCCTCCCACCCAGCAATGCCTGACCTCTCCTGAGCAGGCCAGCTTCGTCTTGACGGCCTATGGCGTGGCCACCCCGTGTCTGCCCTCTCGCAGACCGTATGGCTGGCAGGGGAGGGCACACCCCCGCCTCGTGATCTGAGCCATGCCACGGCATTTACTTCCAGCATACTGATGCACGTGATAGCAACAGGATGCTATGAAGACCTATGGCCTATCGCATATGGGTAAAAGGCTAGCTTTTAGGCTGTCATGGTTTGTTCAAGAAGTTTACTACATAGGTGGCCCCTGTATTTAAAATGCCCAGGTTCTCTGGCAAAATTATAATAAAACGTTCTCTTTATTGAGCACAGAACATTTTAACTCCTTCTTGTCTTTGAAACTTGCAAAGCTTCACAAAAATGAGAGTGGCACTAACAGGGGCCCCGCCCTGCCAGGCACTGGAGAATTCTACCTGTTCTCTCAGGAGACTCACAGTGGCCTGTAGAACTTGTTTCTTATAAGCTTTGTTCTAAACTTGTTTTCTCAAGTTTTTCTTTCAAAAAGATGACTGAAGTAGATGTGCCCCGATTCTACTAATTAAAAGCAGAGAAAATAACTCGAATGGGCCAGCAATCAGCTTACACTGTCCAGTTGTGCAGAGACCAGAGGTCCCGGAGCCCCTGAGGCCCCTCAGCCAGTGGCCACCAAGACCACAGGGCCTGGTGCAGGGCGGCCACAAGACGCTCCGCGTTCTCAAGCGTCTACCTATCCACGTTTAGAATGAAAGCCATTCTTACACTGAGGATCAGCAGCATAGTGACCCACAGACAGGAAATATACGTATTATTCAGCAGTTTTGTTTTGTTTTCAGAGCAAAGTTTCAGGACTTTTTTTTTTACGAGCTAAAAGCCCAGCACGATCCACAAGTTATGAATTCACATGGCTTTGCAACTTCTGTACTGCCCCCTCTTGTTGACTTCACGTGTTTAAAGATTTTTAGAAGTTAATATAAAATGTTCAATATAGGCTTACTAAATAAGAATAAAAAAATGAATTACTGTAACCAGCATTTTATATCAATATTATGTTTTTGTACCATCACACACACATACCCCATTACATATATTCTGAGATAATCATAATTATCATCATAAATCATATATAATCATAATAATTCTTGGACTTTTCAGAGTATGCCAATTAGGATCTCTGTAACCAGATTTAAATTTCAAAATTCCATAATTTTAAAATGTACTCACCATGACATTTGGGTAAATACTAACTAGTATGATAAGGTGAGAATCACCTCTCCCTAATCTTGAGACTTCTCACTCCTATAAAAATATAAACTTGAATGAATTTGCTACTAGCATTTATTCCCTCAAAGTTTTATGGAACACTAGCTGCTTTGTTCCCCACGGAAGAGTCACTTCAGTGGCATTCCTGTGACAACCGGAGCACCAGTGGTGCGAAGAAGGGCTGCTGGGCACCAGGTGAGGAAGGTATCTGGAGCCCAGGTGACCGCACAATGGTGATGCATTCGCTGGGCAATCCAGGGTGAGGCCTTATGTGGGCGCACGGCAGGAACGGGGGTACACACGGGGAAGCAGAAGAAGCCGCAAGTGACAAGACGTGATGAGCTCAAGATGCTGAGTGAGCATGCCCATCCACCTAGTTAACGACAACCTGAGCTCAGGAGAGGGATCTGACCAGAATAAACATCTGTACTGTGATCTGCCCAAGGTGGCAGGATCAGCCCAGGTAAGAATTAGAGAACACAGGGGGAAGGGCCACCTAAAATTACAAGGAAGGTTCAGAGTGACAGGATGAGGGAGGCCAGAAACCAGGGAAGGAGTTCCCAGAGGAGGAGGTGGCCGATCCTGGGGGCATGCAGTCCCAGGGTGAGCTTGCTTCACAGCTGGGACGCAGCAGGGGCGGCGTGGATGGGGGGAATTGGTGAGGCTGGATGCTGCCACAGGTGTGTGGAGGGTGTTGGGCCTGGGCAGTCCAGCGAGAGGACACAGGGTAAGTGATGGAGCCCGAGGCGAAGCAGAGGGGCACAGAGCATGGCTGGTGAGGACAGACCGGGGGGCGAGTGTGGGCAGCACCAGAGGAAAAGCTCGGGCTCGCTCCGCAGCCTCACCTGTCTCCGTCAGGGCCAGGAGCGTGAAATAGGCTCCCCAGACATGGACACAGCACTCAGGAAAAACGCATCTGAAACATCTACTTACAATTCTCATCCTCCCTCTAGGAGGGAGCATTAAAGACATTTCTGTACTTAAGTAGGCTCCAAATTCAATAATGCCTTTTGCGCATGAAGCAGAACTGAGATAAATGCCTAAAATTTCTGTGAAGGCTTTAATGTTCCCTTCCAGTAAACAGCCCTGGCGGGGGAGGGGCTCCGCAGTGCAGCGGACAGCCAGGACGGGGCTGAAGTCGTGGTGACAAAAAGCAGTTCACTTGGGTCAAGGAGGGAGGCCCAGATCTGGGAGGGCTGTGGTCTGGACCCCACGTGGTGTCGTGGCCTCTTTCCTCTCACATAAACCCCAGTTCAACTGTTGATTAGTCACCACTCCACGCTTACCTCTGCTCTTTTCAGCATTTCCCACTTGTTGAGGATTTTCATGGCGTAGATTCGTTCAGTGTTCTTCATTTTGACAACAGCAACCTGGAATACGAACAGGAGTTTAACAACAATGTAGTTAATGGAACAAAAGGCCAGCACATTTTCATATAACTACAGTGAAATCTTAATTGCCTGGGGGAAATGAAACGCTGGAAAATGAGCTGCTGAGGAAAGAAGAGTTTTTTACGTAAACAAAGATTTGCCCTTTTAAGCATCAAGACTTGATGTTAGCCATGCTGCACCTGGCACCTGACTCGCTCAGTTCAAAACCTTCAGCAGTGAGCAATGGGTGCACAGGGGGGTTCACCGTCCTCTTCTTCGGGGCATGCCTGGGATTTTCATCAGAAAAACCTTAAAAATCTACTCATTGCTCCCAAGCCTTCCTCCCTGTGTCCGAGGGCTCCGTCCCCACAGCCTTCCTACGCGCCCGCTGGTGCTCACATCTACCTCTCACAGGCGGGATTCAAGTCCAGCTCCAGCACAAGCCATTCTGGGCCCATGGGCCTCAGTTTCTCATCCTCCTGGTGGAGCGGTGTTCAGGCAGGGCCTAGAAGGTGTCAGTGCTCCCACACTGATGAGAGCACTTCCTAGACCAGCTGTCCCCACGATCCTGAGAGGAAAGTGTTTCCAAAGCCATTCTGCTCAAGGAAAAGGGCAATACCACAAATATTCCCAATCTTGTTTATGGAATCATCCAGAAACGTTTCTCTCAACTTTGCCTGAGTAGTGGTGGGAGGGGGGGTGTGTGCACTTCTGAGCTACCAGTTTCATATGCTCTCATCACGGGACGTGGAGTTCTGGACCGTCCACGTTCTCTCTGGGAGGGGGCTCCGGAGCGGCACGTCCCATGATCTCAGTGCTATCGGTCCACATACCCGGGCTCCACTGCAGACCCCCCCAGACAAGCTCCCCTGGCGTGTCATTAGGAAAAAATAGTTCAGTTAGAACCATATGTGTTCTTCATAAAGACGGTCCCAGCATTGACAGAGTCCTCATTTCTGTGATCCGCTCAGTGCTGTCACTGAAACTGGGCACACTTCAGGTACATGATGACAGGAATATCCCAGGGAGGCAACGGCAATAACACCTCATTACCACAGAGTGCCATGTAATGGTAGTACTGTTAAGAGTCCAAAATTCTCGTCCTGGCAGGGGAGGGCTGGCGAGCACGTGCAGGGAGCCCAGACGGGACGCAGAAAGGCTGGGAGGCGGGAGGAGCTAGACGAGGGAGCCGGTGATATGAGGAGCCCAGGCCACGGGGCCCAGGGAGGGGTGGCATGAAGCCAGCGCGGGGTGGCGGAGAGCACGGCTGGGGTGTGATCAGAGGCCAGAGCAGTTTCCAAGGGAGAAACGAGGGCACGACACACAACTGTCCACACTCGCTCGGGGAGGCCAGGGCTTTCTCCCTCGACTATTTATAAAGCATTTTTGGAGGAGTACTTCCTTTCTGTGCATTCTACCGAAGCAGATGCAGTAGGGGTACCATCAGGTGCTTGTAGCAGAAGAATCGTCAAAAATACTGACATGTTTTCTAAGACAGATCACAGGCCTTGTTCAACTCAGCAGGCAGAGGAGGCACCTGAGAGCAAAGCGGCCGCCCGGTGAACTCACTGCTTTGTTCCTTGTCCGGCACACAGTGGGAAATGTGCGCCCCACACAGCCAACCCCACACCGCATTTCGTAGCTGTGCGGTCACGGCAGGCGGGCTCACCGGCAGGCAGAGCACGTCAGCTGCTGCGCTGGGGCCGCGTGTCACTGCTTCTCCTCGGAAGCCCCCCGACACGGGCTCCCCCAGCCCGAGCTAAAGGCAGGTCTATGCAGAGGCGTTTCAAAGTCGAAGAGGCGCACTGTAAAGGTGCCTGATCCTGGTCCGCTGCGGGGACCTGGGCCTCCCTGGCGGGGGCATGACGCCAAGCAAGGCGCCCGGGGCAGAGGCCATGGCCTCCGGGGTCGGCTGTCCGGCCCAGGGCAGCGAGGCCGGCACGCCTGAGGCGAGCGGAGGTCGGGAGGGCAGTGCAGAGGGCCGTGCTCGTGAGCGGCCCGGGCTCCGACGGCAGGCGAGCCGCCCATGGGGAGAAGGGCCACTGCCTCGCCCTCCCTGCTCTCTGGAAAAGGACCACAGAGCTATTTTTCAATTCACAAATGGATTTTTAATAGACTTCTTTGTCTCTAAGAAACAGTATTCAGGGCAACTCACCTGTCACAAGCTTCTTCTTTTTCTCTTAATTCTTTCAGACTCTGCCCGCCAAGCACCACTCTCCCAACGATCCCAATAATGACCCCCTCCCCAGATCAGCGCACCGGGTCCTAAAAATGCTGTTGTGGCCGTTAGGCAAAGTCAGCACGATGAAGTTTATCTTACCTCTCCAAAAGCCCCTCTTCCGATCACTTTAATGATTTCGAAGTCTTCTCGATGAAGCTGCATCTCCTTCACCAGCTGTGTAAATGGTTTAGCTACAAATTTAAAAAAGCGAATCAACAATTTACTCTCATAAGTTGAGACTACATAAAAATTCAATTGACTGGGGCATTCTACTAAATTACATAGCTTTTTTAGAAAAAAAGTTTACTTTTTAAATGTTTAATATCTGGCAAGTTTTGGAAAGTCCGTATTTATGCTCAATTAATGTAGATGTTTATCATCGCACCTACACTCTCTGTTATAACAAACGCTGCCACAACAGAGATCCCCCAGTAAAAATCACTGAAGCTAGGGTCTACCTCGCTGCGCAAGCAACTGGCGGGCACATTCGCAGCCGTCCCACAGCGACAGCCCACCGCAGCCCACAGAACCAGCTATCCTCCAGGTGAGCAAGCGCCGGGCTCCACCTGTCAGCTCAGTAGAGCCATGGGGCAGCTGCGGGAACACGAGACATTCTCCAAGAACGGGGGCGATCCTTACACCACGCGGGCAGTGCTCTCGTACATCGTAACCATCCTTACCAACTGCATGGAGCCTCTAACAGTGACTTCAGTAAGAAATGAGAAGCACCTTCCACAGCACTCACGTGTTCCGCATTTTAGGAGGAGGAAACTGAGTCAGGTTTCTGGGGACAGTCTACTGGGTTGAATAGTGTCATGTCTCCCCTCTGCCCCCCAATCAATAGTGTCCATCCAGAACCTGGGAACGTGGCCTTATTTGGAAGTAGGGTCTCTGCGAATTAAGGTAAGGTCACAAACAGGAATGACATGGGCCCTAAATCCAACAGGACTGGAGTCCTTATTAAAAAGAGAG
>NC_138377.1:1702192-1766301 GCF_054177405.1 Leptonychotes weddellii | reverse complement strand
TGGGTGGCTCAGTTGGTTAAGCGACTGCCTTCGGCTCAGGTCATGATCCTGGAGTCCCGGGATCGAGTCCCGCATCGGGCTCCCTGCTCGGCAGGGAGTCTGCTTCTCCCTCTGACCCTCCTCCCTCTCATGCTCTCTGTCTCTCATTCTCTCTGTCTCAAATAAATAAATAAAATCTTTAAAAAAAAAAAAAAAAGAGGGAATTTGGACACAGAGGGAGAAAAGCTACATGAGGATGGAGGCACAGACTGGAGCAATTTGGTCACAAGCCAAGGAACGCCACCTCCGCCAGAAGCTGGAAGACACGGGAGTCTTCCCTGGAGCCCCCAAAGGGGGCACGGCCCTGCTCACACCCTGACTTTGGACTTCTGGCCTCCAGAACTGTGACAGGAAGATGTCTCAGTGGTGTTGAGCCGCCCCCAGGTCGTGGACGGCACTCCAGAGAGTGCGGGTAAGTTCCCTGCCAGGAGCAGAGCAAGTGGCAGCGCCCGGACAGACGTCCTGTGGTTCACCTCCTCAGGAGGCTCACTCCCCACCACCACCTGTCCCGCCCTTGGTCTGACTTCCATTTAATCACATCTCTTACACCTCACACCTGTTCTTATTTTCACCTCCAGGCCTAAATCCCCATTTGATGCTAACCTGTATTCTACATTCTTTTTTAAATTCTCCACTACTAGTTTCGCAAAACATTTCCATTGGGGAACTGCTACCACTATGAGTGTAAGTGCCCATCGGCACAGAGATTAGGGAACAGAACACATAGGGCCTGATTTAAAAAAAAAAAAAAAAGGCCAGGCTAAAGAAAACCCTTGAGCTACAACTTGAAAGGTCATCTATGGCTCATCTTTCTTTCTGTCAAATATCAACCCAAATAACCATTCCCAGAATGCCTAATGGAAATATGTACTTCAAACAGCCACCGAAAACCTCAACCTCTCTTGGTTTTTTTCGGGGAACCGCATGGTACCGTTCCTTCTACAATGAAGAAAAACAATCCCAACAAATCTGATCTGTTCTATTTTACCACTGGAAGAGAGAGATGCAGAAAGGAAAGCACACTGACCAGCTACGAACAAACTCCACCACTAAGCACAGTCAAGTGCACGCCGTAGAAACGCCCGCTCTGGCAGGGGTACAATGCAACGTTCTGGACCCTTCCACAAATACCCCAACGACTCACGAAAGGTGGTAGCCACTGTTGTAAATGTACAAACCAGTCATGCAAGTCAAAGAAAATTCCACCCAGAATCGTGCCAAGAGTCAATTTAACTTGTCCGTGTTCCTGTTCCACCTTGCTCGTAGACAGTCAATGTTTCGTATTTTCTGTATTCTTTTATTTTCTTAGACATTTCATGTCTCTGTACTCAACTATCATTTTAACAGATGCATACTATTTCACTAAGTTGACACACCAACCACTGTAAATGGTGTGTCTGTTGAACAGATAGGTTAAACATTTCTTTTTTGTTAAAAGAAAGATTTATTTGGGGCGCCTGGGTGGCTCAGTCGTTAAGCGTCTGCCTTCGGCTCAGGTCATGATACCAGGGTCCTGGGATCGAGCCCCACCATCGGGCTCCCTACTCCGTGGGAAGCTTGCTTCTCCCTCTCCGACTGCCCCTGCTCGTGTTCCTGCTCTCACTCTCTCTGTCAAATAAATAAATATTTTAAAAAAGAAGAAGAAGAAAGATTTATTTGAGAAAGAGATAGCGCGCGCGCACACACGAGCAGGAGGGGCAGAGGGAGAGAGAATCCAAAGCAGACTCTGCTGAGCATGGAGCCTGATGTGGGGCTCAATACCACGACCCTGAGATCACAACCTGAGTCGAAACTAAGAGTTAGACATTTAATTGACTGTGCCCCCCAGGCGCCCCTCATTATTTTAAAAAAGATTTTATTTATTTATTTGAGAGAGAAAGAGTGTGCCTGTGCATAGAGGGGGAAGGGCAGAGGGAGAGGCAGATGCAGACTCAGTGCTGAACACGGGGCCTGATGACACGGGGCTCAATCCCAGGACCCTGAGATCACGACCTGAGCTGAAGTCAGACGCTTAACTAAGCTGCCACTCAGGCGCCCCTAAACATTTAATTTTTAAAACTATTATCTTCCTGGGAGGTCTGGGTGGCTCAGTCGGTTAAGCATCTGCCTTGGGCTCAGGTCCTGATCTCAGGGTCCTGGGATCAAGCCCCGCACTGGGCTCCCTGCTCTTCAGGGAGCCTGCTTCTCACCTCTGCCTCTACAGCTCCCCCTGCTCGTGCTTTCTCTCTCTCTAATAAAATCTTAAAAAAAAAAACACCTATCTTCTTACAGTGAGTAACTTCACAATGAACATTTTCATGCACACAAGCTTTCTTTACTATTTTTTTTTAAAGATTTTATTTATTTATTTGACAGAAAGAGAGAGAGGAATCACGAGTAGGCAGAGTGGCAGGGAGTGGCAGAGGGAGAAGCAGGCCTCCCGCTGAGCAGGGAGCCCGATGTGGGGCTCGATCCCAGAACCCTGGGATCATGACCCAAGCCGAAGGCAGCCGCTTAACCGACTGAGCCACCCAGGCGCCCCTTTTTTTACTATTTTAAAATAATTTTTAGGCTGAAATTCCAGGACTCTCCAACGGACACTACCGTTTTCTGCAGCTCCTAATCTGCCGTCCATACTATGGCCCGAGTCACCGCTCCTCGCCCCAACGCCGTACGTGGGTGCCTACCTGCCTCTGAAACTGGCAGTTCTCTGAGGCCCAGTGAAGCCGGCTGTACACCCCCATTATGCGGATTATCTACTCATCCCATTTGCTCACTGGTCACGTCTTAATCTCATTCAACGGACTGCGTAAGTGCTTTATTCCTTGTGAGACAGCTTACCTGTAAACACCACACCTCCATCATGTCCCCACTTTTCATCTTAATCATATTATTCTTACAGAAATTATTACTTCTAATAAAAGCATTTCTAATAAAACTGAATTGATTCATTCTTCCTTCGTCATTTTACTATTAAGGTTTAGAAAGTTATCAACTCTTTCAAGATCTGATATTCAATCCTGTTTTTTGCTAAATGGCTTTTTTTTTTTTTTTTAAAGATTTTATTTATTTATTCATGAGAGAGAGAGAGAGACAGAGGCAGAGGGAGAAGCAGGCTCCCCGCGGAGCAGGGAGCCCGATGCGGGACTCGATCCCAGGACCTTGGGATCATGACCTGAGCCGAAGGCAGACGCTTAACCGACTGAGCCACCCAGGCGTCCCTTGCTAAATGGCTTTTAAAAATAGTTAACCTGTCATTCATCTGTTGTTGAGAGCATGTTGTTGGAGCATGAAGTGTGTATCTTAATCTCTGGCTGTAACTGTCTCTGCGTCGTATTTAAGTGGTCCAGTTCTGCTGGGGGTGTGGGGGAGAGAGCCCCAGCTTCCAATCGGGAGACTCAGGTCCCAAGTGCACCAGCTGGTAGCAGTCCATCTTAGGACGTCATTTCGTCCTCTGTGATTAACTTTCCTCACCCATAAAATGGGCAAAACGCCTTCCCTGCCCACCTCAGGGGCCCATGAACAATGACATCAAGGCGGGTGGAAGTGCCTCATGGCAAGGCTGCCACCCGGAATGCCCTCATCACTCCATCTCTGCTCTTTCCACATCAATCATCTTATTTACCTTCCTCATCAAGTTTCCTTTTTTTAAAAAAAAAAGATTTTATTTATGTGAGAGAAAGACTGAGACAGAGTTGGGGGGCAGAGGGAGAAACAGACGGATGAGGGCCTCAGGGGGACCATGACCTGGGCCAAAGGCACTTAACCCACTGAACCACCCAGGCGCCCCTCTCCTACTCTTTGATAGAAGCAATTTTGTTGCTTTTTTTTTTTGCCTTGTACACAGTTCTGTGCAAATCTTCCTGAAATGGATAGACATGGGTTCATCAGGGCCAGTCAGATAAACGGGAAAAACCATGGAAACGGAGATGAACACTTGAAACGATATCCAAGAGTTGAGGACAGAGTAAAAATATGACACTGGTGTGTAAAAATTATTAAGACTGCATTAACTAAAACCAGAATAGAGAATCACACAGCAGCGGCAGACCACCCTGCTAACCACACAGATGTAAGGGGCCATGAAATCACACTGATCAGACAGGACTTAACAGGTGAAAAGCAGAAAGAGTAACATTTCAAATGGGCTCTCAATCAGTATCAATACAAAAGCAGGGAGACTCTGCCATCTGGACTGGGCAGAGTCAAGAGACAGAAACACACAGTTAATGAATAAGAAAATCTGACATAAAGAACTGTTAACGAGGTAACTAAAAAGCAGGAAGGGAACTTATCGTGGGGACAGCAGATGTGGATCAGGGGAACCGAAGGAAGATGCTGGAATTTTTGACACCTAGGCAAAGGGCTCTGTTGAGCTGAGGGTGGGATGCTGCTGCTGGTACTGGGGTCTCTAGGCTCAAAGGTGCATCCCATGGGCTGGGAGCCAGGGAGCTGGGAGGGAGCTGGGATCTCCGAAAGTGTGGGAGAACGCCCACCTGGGAGCCGCTGCCCACTGCTAGCAGGCACTTTGGCCAGAAGGAAGAAGCGTTAGTAAGGGCGTCACTCAAGGGAAGAGGAGCAGGCAGGAAGACCCCAGTCCCTTCTGTCTCCTCTGCCCCTCCAGTCTCCTACTAGCACCCTTTAGACAGGGCCCAGCAGAGAGCAGGGGTCAGAGCCCAACCGGGGAGATGCTGGGGTCAGGAGGACGTCCCCGCAGGGAAACAGAACAGGGTGAACAGGAGGGGAGATCTGTTCTATCCAGGAGGACCGATCACATAAGTAAACAGATTCAGGACAAGGGGAGTCAGGTTCCTCACCGCCAGAGAAGGGAGTTACGGGTAAGTCACGAATCCTGCAGTACTGGATTAGAATCGGAGGCATCAGTGTGACCTCAGGATTTTCAATGTACAGAGACATCACAACACAGACATAAGTAGCAGCATACATCCACATAGCCCTCGCTCCACCCACGGACAGGGCCTGGGGGCAGCAACATCCCAGCAGCAAGCACGTCGAGCGCCCGGCTCGGGTTCTCGGGGCCATTCTCCCGCAGAGCAACCAGGGCTCCTCAGGCACTCCAGAGCCCGGCCTGGAACATTTTGTGGGAGGAAGGAAAAACACGCTCAAAGAATACTGGTCAAAGTAAATACTGATAGTCACAGATTACATAAATTAGGTAGGAAACCAGAAGTCCATACTGATATTCATAAATTTAAAAAATCTGATGAGAAATGAGATATTTATGTAGATTCAAAGCACATCCAGACGAAATAATTCTCAATGACAAAGGGAAGCAAGTAGCTTTACGGTGACGTCGGGCAGACACTTCTCCCTAAGTCAAGCGACCAGAGTGAACACCATCACCAGTTATGTGACAAAATGAAACTGTGCCAGCACCCAGCAGGACACAGTGAGGAAAGGCAGTGTCGCTTCTGGACATACCCTGAATTTAATCATGAGGAAACAGGACGTAAACCTACATTAAGGAACATTCTACAAAGTAACTGGCCTTCAATGTTCAAAAATTTTAAGGTCATGAAAGTCAAGGCGAGACTGAGGAAATGTTCCCACCGAAGGGAACTGAATGGCCAGGCCGAGGAGGAGTGGCGTGTGGCTCTGTGCGGGCCCGGGTGCCACGGAGGGGAAAGCGAGCGGGCTGGTGGCCCTTCCGTGGGCTTGGAAGAGCAACTCACTCTCAAATCGTCGGGGGCACTTCTGCGTACTGTTTGTTATTTGCAACTTTTCTCTGGGTTCGAACATGTTTCAAGAAAATTCTTGAACATCTTTTTAAAGGTTCTCTCTCATTATCTGGAAAGCAGGCTGCAGGGGGCAGGAGTGGAAGCAGAGCGAGCAGAGGGTGCTGCCTCCCCATGAGAGCTAGCAACGGTGGCTTCGAGGCCCACAGTGACAGTGACAGCGATGCGGGCCCTGGACACGAGGAGCAGGAGGCCACACCCAGGTTAGGCTCCGGAAGTGCAGTGGTCTGCAATGTGGGGTGAAGCAGAGGAGACTCAAGGGGACCGCTGTGGTCGGATGCCAGCGACTCACGGGGGACACACCCAGGATGAGCAGGTTTGGGGCGGGGAGGGAGCGATGACGGAGCAGTGGAGTCCAAATATTCCACAGTTTCCGCTGCGGAGCCTAAGACGGCGAAGAGACCAATCTTGTAAAATCCTACTGTTCCATACTTTCAAAAGCCCCACTTCAGAAGCACCAGCTGCCACGGGGGTAGAGGAGCGGCGAGGCCAGGAAACTGGAGACGGAGCTCACTGGGAGGAAGGAGGGCACTGGCATTTTTTAAACCTTCTCTCATTCTGCCAATGTTACCTACTGACTTCATCTAGAGCCTGGATGCTCTCAGAATACAGAATGTTACAGGCAAAATTTCATGAATTATATCCACGGGGGTGTGACACAGCCTGTCACACTCTCAAAATACGCAGGATGCAAAGCAAAACCACAGCAATGGAAACTCCATTAGGGACTCGTTTTCAGTATCATTTATGTTAAGGTTCTCGTAGAAGACAGACATCTTACGTAACTTGAAGAAAACAGATCGGCCGTACAACTTAAAATGTTTGATTTTTTTTTTTTTTTTTTTTAAAGATTTTATCCATCCATTTGACAGAGAGAGACACAGCGAGAGAGGGAACACAAGCAGGGGGAGTGGGAGAGGGAGAAGCAGGCTTCCTGCAGAGCAGGGAGCCCGACGCAGGGCTCCATCCCAGGACCCTGGGATCATGACCTGAGCCGAAGGCAGACACCCAACGACTGAGCCACCCAGGCGCCCCTAATATGTTTGATTTTCATGGTGATAGTGAACTTGTGGATTCTGAAGTAAGACAAGCGTAACTGTTAGAAATTTTGGGAAGGGTGAAGTTACCTCTCCTTCGCATTCCATGAACAAACACTAAAAGGTGCCAACTCAGCACGTACTCCCTGGGCACCTCCAATGCGCCAGCACCAGGAAACCACACTGAGAACAGACCGAGCAGCAGGGCCCAGGCCGACGGGGCCCAGGCTGACGGGGGCCCCGTGGGAGTCTAGTCCCCCCCACACCTTTGCCTGCAGCTGCACCTGTGCACGTCTCAGACCACTCCCTGCTACCCCAGCCCCTCCCGCCAGTCACAAAGCCACCTGTCCCTGTCCCTCTGACGCACACCTCCTCGCTCACCGGCCTGTGCCGGCGCGCCCGCTCTCCAGCCTCTCAGCGCTTCAGTCCCCATGGCCACCACACCATCTCTGCAGAGCTGGCGTAATCACATCACATCCCTGCTGACGATTCCTCCGCAGCTTTCCATGGCTCTTGGCTAGAATGTGCATGCTCAGAGAGCTTGCTGCAGTGCAGGCCCTCCTGCGTCCCCCACTCCCACTCCAGCCTCGCCCAGCTTCACCCCCGTGCTCCCCTCGATCCTGCCATACCTGGGGTCTGTGCCTCAGTCAACCCTGGGTCTTCCTAAGTAGAACCCTCAGCACGGGATAGCCCTCTCACCCCTACCAGCTCCTGCTCACCCTTGGGATCCCTGAGGCAGAAGGTGACCCCGACTCCAGCCAACTGACCAGGTCAGGAGCCTGTCAGTCCTCTAAGAAGGAGGCCTCGGAGCTGTACCTGCCCACTGGCATCTTCCCCACTGGACTAGAAGGCCCTGGAAGGCTGGGCTACCTCCCCCCTGCTAATGCCTGCTCCCCAGCCCCTGGCGCAAGGATGGGAAAGCAATAAACACAGCTGACTGAGGGACGTCATGATGCGCCATCAGGAAAGGTTACTTCCCCTACAGGATGGGTGGGCAGAGTTCCTAAGGTAAAAACATTTAACCACCTGGGATATTTTCCACCAAAAAAGACTGAATAAAGCTTTAGCCCTTAGAGAGCTAAATGTTTATTAGGAGATTCTTTTTCCCCTAATTTCTTCATTCTTCCACAACCCAAGATTGTTCCCAATAGAACTTCTCTTGCTGCCCTGAATAGGCAAAGAATTAACCAACCAATCAGTCGTGGGCAACCACTGGCCAACAGGAGATCCCAACTGTAAGGAAAACCTGGAGTCCAGTGTCCCTTCAAACAGGAAAACGCTTTGCCGGGAAGGACTGGAGGCGGAGGGAGGCTCCTTGGCTGAAACAGACAGAAAATCATTGTGAATTGAGAAACCAATGCCCCCCTCCGTCCTCGCTGGAGTGTTTATCCAGAGAGGAAGATCAGGGTGGCTGGAAGGAGTGCCCAGGGAGGGACAGTCAGAGGGAAGAGGACGGTGTCACAGGGCAGCTGCCCTCAGGAAGGCAGACCGGAAGTCCCACTCTGTCCCTTCGCAGCATGCGCCCTGGCCTCCCACTGTTCCAGCCTCAGCCACTCACTGGTCATGTATTTGGAACTGGAAATGGTCTTACAGATTATCTAGCCCACGTATCACATTTACTAGCACAGAAACAGGCGCCCCAAAGGCCAAGGGCCTGACCTCCAATCCTGCTCCGTGGTGCGGTGCCCCGCTCCTGGAGGTCCTCGCGGCAGCCCCTCGGCTGGCTGCGTGCAGACGAGGAGCCCAGCAGGCACTGCAAGCCCCAGGGCGGAAGGCAGGAACATGCCAGTGGACTAGGGACCTGGTGTCTGCTGGGGCGAAGCGGCAGGACGGCACCGCGCAGACCAGGACTGCGGCCACAACGGGACACAACAGCGGGCAGGGGATGACTCTGAGCCCGACGAGCACACACGGAGACCTGGAGGGCAGGGCCGAGGGAGAGTCGGCTGTCATCCAGCGAGCGGCAGGAAAAGCAGACACTTTCCTACAAGTACCAGCTCAGAGTTCCAGCTCCCAAACTGCTTCAAATTTGTTCTCACAGTTCAGACTGCTGATACACCTACAGAAAATTAACGCCTTTCATAAAGTTTTTGAAAAATGTGCTTAACTTACATCAAATGGGATTTGTTTTTTAAAGATTTTATTTATTTATTTGTCAGAGAGCAAGAGAGAGAGAGGGAACACAAGCAGGGGGAGTGGGAGAGGGAGAAGCAGGCTTCCCCCGGAGCAGGGAGCCCGATGCGCGGCTCGATCCCAGGACCCTGGGATCATGACCTGAGCCAAAGGCAGACGCTTAACGACTGAGCCACCCATGCACCCCAGGATTTGTTTTAATAACTAATTTTGTTAGATGACAGAACACTTTCCTTCATAGGGAGTCGGTCACAAATCTGTCTTGTTATAAATCACCAGTTCTGAATCTTCCAAGAAGCCCTACTAACTCCCAAATAAAGTTCTCTAAATTTGGACTCTTCCCACATAGCCTGATAATCAGGAACTATACTGTTGTAAAGTGAACAAACATTAAATTTTAACGCAATTTCAGAGCTTAGAGAACTGAAAGGGGAGCCCTTTCACACTGCTCTGACTCAGAAGGCAAGTGAGGGAGAGACAGAGTCAGGGAAAACTGGAGAAGCGAGGGTGGGGGAAAGGGTGGGAAGGCTGCACTGAGTCAACAATAAACCAGGAAAGGCCTCATTCCGACAGCCTGCTGTCACATGGAGGCTGGCGCACCCCACCTTGGCTAACCTTCCTCAGACCTGGTTTCAGGATGTACTCCGGGGTCAGCCACGCATTCCTTCCTCTTCACGTCCACTGATTGCTGACTGACTGCTTTTCTCAAATCACTGTCATTTGGTCCATCTTGCTCAAAATCCTATTGCCTCACTGCTGTGTATCACTTACAAGTGTCTGTCTTTTCCACCTGAGGCGGCACATCCCGCTTGAAGCCCCAACAAAGGCGGCTACGACTCCCAAGATGGCAAGTCTCCCCCCCAGACTGCTGGGGCACTGTCCTGGGGATTCCTCTGTCAAAGCAGAGGGCCTATGCAAAGTTGAGTGGTCTTCACAACACACGTCTTCTTATAAAGCCAACTTCCCTGCTGAGGTGAACACAGATACATGTTTACGTTAAAAAAAAAACCCCGAGTATACAATGGAACGACATGAAACAGAGCCAACTGAGGCATATACACCAGTCACACAAATGCACCGAAGGCCCGAGAGAAGACTTCATGATGCTTCGGCGCCTACGCCAGGGAGAAAGCCAGGTTCGGGCCACTTCTCCCGCGGGGCACTGGAAGCATGCCGTATGTGTACATTCTAAATTTAAGAAACAGGGAAATCTACAGTACGGAACACGTGCTGGTTACCAGACGGCAGGGGGCGGGGGGCAGGGGCGGGGGGCAGGGGCGGGAGAGAATCTCGCCTGAGTTCACCATTCCATCACCGAGCAGACGGCACGTCCTCACGGCCAGGCCAACCACCCCAGGGCTGGACGTTAAACCCCAACACCGCTGGGCCACTGCGCGAACCCGGCAGAGCTACCTGGCTCTTCTAAGGCTATGCCCTCACCGGCTGAGAAGAACAGTGCTTGCCCAGAAAGTGGCTGGGAGTGTCGCACTCTATCCACGCGCCCCGCGCCGGCACACAGTGCAGCCTCCTTGAATAGCAGCCCCAGCTACCGGGTGGCAGGCGGGTGTTACTCAGATGCCACACTGAACAGTAAGGAAACCAGCTCTATCACCAAAATTACCCCAGGATCCAGCGAACTACCAACCAGGAAGGTGTACCTGCTACAAACACGTTCTACCAGGCGGATCGCCCTCGGGTAACACCCAGGTGGCACTCAGCGTTGCCACAAAGGAGCCCTATAAACCAAGTGCCACAGGAAGGGCCTCCACAGCCCTGGAGGGTGGTCTGTTCTGCGCAGGGTGGAGGGAAGCCCACGCACACGTCAGGGCTGCCACCAGCCAGTGGCTCCTGGACCTGCTCAACTGGGGAGACGAGGAGGATCTCACCTGCCAAGTCCAAACCACCAGCGGCCTCCCTTCTCTCCCCCGCCCCCAGGGAACACGCCGTCTCTGATCCCTGACGTTCCCCGAGCCCGCCTCGGGGACCTGTGGGAGCAGTGGGAGGACTTGGATCATTTTAGTGACCTTCACATTTCGACCTGACCTGCGTGGCTACTTTTATTCCATGACACTCAGTTTAAGAATTTTTCTTTTTTTTTTTTTTTAAAAGATTTTATTTATTCGACAGAGAGAGAGAGAGAGGGAGAGAGCGAGAGCACAAGCAGGGGGAGCGGCAGAGGGAAAGGGAGAAGCAGGCTTCCCGCCGAGCAGGGAGCCCGATGCGGGGCTCGATCCCAGGACCCTGGGATCATGACCTGAGCCGAAGTCAGACGCTTAACGACTAGCCACCCAGGCGTCCCAAGAATTTCTTTATAAATGTAAAACATGAAGGGACAACTGTGACAGACACGTGCCAGGTGGGACTGAGCGGCTCGCAAACTCGTTCAAAGGCTCATCAGACCTCCAGTGCACGGCTGGCAAAGCACAAGAGCTGAAGATGTGCTTCAGAGGGCGCAGCCAGGGCTGCTGTTACCCTATCTGAACCCAAGGCTGATGCGATGTTGTGGGGGGAAAAAGGAAAGATGCATATTTTCCTGTAGTAACTACAGTGTTTACTGTAAGAGTTCTAGTTCTCTATTTTGTTTGTCTGGCTTCAGGTACAGGCCCCGGTCTATGCAGGTCAGTCACCCATTAATTTAGAGCATTTCCGGTGAACCTGCTACTGAAACCACCTACAGCATCTAGCGGCCACAAACGGCAGGCCGAGAGTCTGCACCAAATGCCTTATTGCTGCCCACCCACCCCCAGAAACCCTGTGAGGTTGGTAGCATCGTCCCCTTTTACAAGGAAAGAAACTCTGGATCTGTGCCCCCGCGACTGCCGAGCTTCTTGAACCCAAGGCGGATGTGATGTCCACAGTCCGTGTCTTTTCAGGGCCCTGGGGTCAGGTTCCTGAGTCCTGGTGGGGTGGCTGTCTCGCCTTTCGGCAGTCGTAGATAATGGAGTGGAGGCCTGGTCAGGAGGGCCCTTCACACACCCTCCCTAAGGGGCTCTCTAAGTGACCTCCTCGCTCTGGGATTAACGCTCACGGAGGCGGAGAGACAAAGAAATGTTTCAGGTTTCTGTTAACCTCTAAAATCCTCCACCCCAAAGTTTAAGTCAGAAAAATCAAAATTTAATGCAGCAACTTGTCTGTTTTTCACTGATGTGTTTGTGGATGAAGAACCACCCAATCATGGAGTGAAAAGATTTGGTAAATTGCTTCTCCTTCTCGCCAGGAGCAAGCACAGCTCCTCATCCCCTTCAGCACTGTTCAACTCCCCAGGATCTTTCAACCATCTTCGTGGTTTTTCTTCAAACCGTAAGTCCTCTACACCCTTCCTTCATCTGTACTGCTCTTCAAATGCCACAGGTCTGAAGATATTTTTTTTTTTTTAAAGATTTTATTTATTTATTTGAGACAGAGAGAATGAGAGAGATAGAGCACATGAGAGGGGGGAGGGTCAGAGGGAGAAGCAGGCTCCCTGCCGAGCAGGGAGCCCGACGTGGGACTCGATCCTGGGACTCCAGGATCATGACCTGAGCCGAAGGCAGTCGCTTAACCAACTGAGCCACCCAGGTGCCCAGGTCTGAAGATATTTTGCTTTAACATCTGGAGTTACTCCCCAGAAAGGTGAATTCAAAAAGCCCAGCGACATGCGCAGAAGGAAGCTGAGGCTGGCTGCCAGTCCCCCACCACGTCTATCTGGACCGCAGCTGCTCACAGGCACCTTTGTCATGAAGAGCATCACCTCTGTCCTGGACTGCTCAGTCCTGGGGAAGGGCCTGCTTCTTACCCATCTCAGACACGCCCTGCCAGATGCGAGGAACACAGGCCTCAGGTCCAAACTGAATCCAAATCCTATGTACTAAGGAAAGCCTGACTGGGAACCCCTAGGGGAGGCCACCCTGAGATCCAGGGTCCTCTTGGTTTAGCAGAGAGCAGGGACAGGAACACACTGAACACAGCACATGGACAAGCAAGGTGAGCGCTACAAAGAATTTTAAGGAACAAGCTGTATGGGTGGAAGAGAAAAGAAACCAGCTGTGGGGGGTCCAAGAGAGGGAACATTACAATAGTTTCTTTGAAGAGGGATGTGGAGGAGGGAGGTAGAAGGGAAAGGGAGTAAAAGCTAAACCAACCTTGAAGTCCTGCTTCTGTGTCGAACACAAGACCTGTAAGCAAGAGCAGTGTGAGCAGAAGCACGGAGCAGGGGACGCTTGCTCTCCATCTGAGAGGAGGAAGCCAGGCACAGGCGCCGTGTCAGTTCCACGCGGGGCTGAGCAGGTGGGACTGGCCAACGTGAACACACACCTAGCTAGCACCCTTCTCTCACCTGGAAGGCCACAGCGAGGACCCCAGGATTCTGTACCTGGGGAAGTTATGCAGACTGAATAAATGATTACGTGAGACAGTCCACGAAAGCATTTCGAGGGGCGCCCAGGTGGCTCAGTCGGTCAAGCATCTGCCTTCGGCTTAGGTCATGGTCCCGGGGACCTGGGATCGAGTCCTCTGTCGGGCTCCCTGTTCAATGGGGAACCTGCTTTTCCCTCTCCTCCCCACTCGTGCTCTATCTCTGTTGTTATCTCTGTCTCTCTCTCTAATAAATAAAATCTTTAAAAAAAAAAAAAAGCATTTCATAAACTACAATATTGTATGAAAATGCTTATAGTCCCTGATCAGAATCAAGTAAACAAATACTTAATAAGCATCTGTTGTTTGCCAGGAACTATCCTAGGCAGTATGGGTAGATCTGTGAACAAAAATCCCTACCTTCCTCATACATGTGAGGAACAAATCAGTTATACAGAAGACATTCAATCTTTAGATAAAAGGAAAGAAGCAGGGAAACCGGCAATGTTGTAGAGTAAGGGAGGAGAGTTGTTTCTACAGGGCAGTGGTCTGGACAGAGCCGTCAACGTGGTGGGGTCAGGTTCTGACTGTAGTCTGAAGGTGGAGCACACAGGATCTCCTGCAGGCCTGCATGTGCCGTGTGAGAATTACCCCAGGTGCTGGCCTACGCGCCTGGGAGGACGGAGTCGTCAGTGAGTGCGTGGAGCAGACCGTGGGTGGCCAGGGAGGTGGCTGGAGCCTGAGCCCGGGCTCTGGCTGGGAGTGTGGGTCCTCAGTCCACTGCTGGCGTCACAGTCACGGCGTGGATGAGATCCCCGGGCATTCAGCAGAGACAGAGGAGGGGACCAAGGGTTGGCCCTCTGGCTACCGGGAGGCTGAGGGGAAGAGAAGCCAGGAGTCTGGAGGGGTAACCAGCACGATGCGCAAGAACCGGGACTTCCGTCCAGAAGGCAGTGGAGGCTGAGGATTAGCCCCTGGTTTTTGCCACGGAGAGCCCACAGGTGGCCCTGACACAGCAGCAGCTTTCGAGGAGTAGTGAGGGACAAAAGTCGGATTCGAGTGAGTCTGAGAACGGGAGAAGAGGCAGTGAACACAGGGAGAACACATCACTCTGAAGAGTTCTGCTGCTAAACAAAAAATGCATCGATTAGAGGCTTGAAGTCATTTTCACCAAATGTTCTGTAAACACAAAAACAAAAACCATTCATCTTGGAATAGAGGTTAAAGGTGATCCATTCCAAAACCAAGCTCACATCACGCTGATCAACTAACCTCATCAAGCTCGGGGATGGGGATGGGAAGACGTCTGTATGACGGACATCACAGATGTTATAAGGAAAAAGTTCATTTTCACTGGTTTAGATGCTAACAGTAAACCCTAATTCTAGGCTTATAAATTCAGTCCCAAGCTTCAGTAAGCAATCCACAGAATACAGCGTTTCCTTACAGTGAATGTTAAGGATGCTCGGTATTTCTAGGGCTCTGCCCGGTGCCTCAGTGGTGTCTCCTGGGATGGGCCTGCTCGCCTGCACCAGGCTCCGACCACACGTACCCGCACCAGCTCTTTGTATTTTGTTTTGGGTTTTTTGGGTAGAAATTAATGATTTTACTCACTGGTTTTTCTTTAGTTTTTCCTGATCCTTCTCTACTGAATCTTGAGTAAAAAACTTTAATTTTGATAAAATATATTTATGAACACACACGCTGCTTTATTGAGTCAACTGCTGGGAAAATATACACATATTTGGATAATACACAGATTCCATACTGTGCCAAACCGAGATGCTCAAGAGCACCTGCAATCAGAGTGTGGCCTTTTAGTCCAGCAATACAGTATCACAGCCGCTCTAGAGACAGTTTTGTAATTCCAAGTCTTACTGTGTTAACCCAGGAATCTCAGCGACAGACGAAATTTACCTTTAGCATTCTATTTAGTTAAAGACAAAAAGCAGGCCGCCAGTGCACGGTGCTGGGTGTTCTCTGGCTATAGAGGGTGCCCTCAGGTCAGCTGGTGAAGAGCCTGCACACCCAGCACCAAGACGGGGCCACCCTGGGAGTGCTCAGCACCCCCTCCACACACACACACAAAGGAGGAGGACCGTGGGAACCCATCTCCCGCGGCAGGATGGAAAGTCAAGGATGGCCTCCTCCCCCCTGCCCAGCACAAAGCCAGAGCCATCCTGAACAGACCCGAAATGCCTCCGGTACACTTACAGCTGGGCTGTGTGACCAGTGGGGCAGGAAGCAGGGCATGACAACAGCAAGGCCAGGGACCGTCTGCATCTCTTCCTCACAGAATGGGGCGTGTTCACAACACCTCTGTGTGACTGAGACTGGAGTCCTAGAGCAAAGTGAGTCCTAACCTGCTTCCCCTGGTTCCGACTCTCAGGTCGGAGCCTGCCCTGGAGAAGGGAGCCGGTGGTGGGGCGGGGGGGTGTAAAATCAGAAGGTGGGAAGTCTACAAAGCCTCCACCAGCAAATCAACACATGAAAAAAAAAGGTGACTGAATTTCAGTAATCAGTAATTTAGGGGAACTTTCAGAAACCAAATAATATCCACCAACCTTCCGTTACAATTCATTCAAATTTATGCCACGGTCCTACTTAAGAGGGATGAGAAGGTAGGAACCCGGCTGAATACTTTACATTTGTCTTTTACTCTTTCTCCCACCCTGAATATTTGATAAAATATTAAATCCACCCCATTGCTAATAGAAGCTACCACTTTCTGAACATCTACATATGGGTCAGAGATGTCACAAAACAATCTCTCAAACCTGCAAGACAGATTATGACCTGCTTTTGACAGATAAGTAAACTAAGAAAACACGAAGTCCACGTTCATATAAATGGGTGGTATTTTAATTCTCATTTTGTTTCTCACATACGTATTCATATTTCTTATAACATTAAAAATGTCCAATTTTAAAAGGAGAGGAAAAACTAACTGCACTTATTTTTCTTATTGTTCAGGCATCCAGTCGGCCGTGTGTGATCGGATTTTCTGTGGGTGCCCCTGCTGCAAATTCAGAGCAGTCTGGTTTTTGTTCCACACAGTAAAACCATAGCTGCTTCTGCTTTCGTGATTAGTACACCTTCTGTGGAACCAACAGTTGGTGGTAGCCAGTATCAGTTTGGTTAAAGGAAGTGTATCGTTCAAATTCTTTAAAATCTGGAACCAAAGTAAACAATTCTTTCATGCTCCTCTAAACGGATTATTTATCACCCTTCTGTTCCCCCATCCATGTATCTCCTAAGCTGACATATGTGTATCCTGACGACCCAGCTATGTCTACCAAAAAGATACAAGAATGTTGATAGCAGCTTTAGCCAAGCCATCATAAGCCGGTAACAACCCAATGCACACTAATGGGAGAATGGTTAAAAATCTGCAGTCCTCGTGCAATGGAACACCACACATCAGAAGAACGAATTGAGGCTACGCACAACACTGATTAATCTCAAGGATACAGTGTGAAGCTAAAGAGAGCAGATGCATAGAACTGCATGATTCCATTGTCTGAAGCTCAGACACAGACACAACTCCACGAGAACACAATGAGGAAGAACAGTCTAACAGTGCTAAGACAACTGGATACCCGTGTGCAAAAGAATAAATATGAGCTCCTGCCTCACACCAAATACAAAATTAACTCAGAAAGGATCAAAGACCTAAAAGTAAAAAACTCTTAGAAGAAAGCATGGGTATAAATCTTTGTGACCCTGGATTAGGCAACAGTTTCTTAAATATAAGGCCAAAAACATAAGCAAGAAAAATTTTAAAAATAAACTGGACTTCATCAAAACTAAAAACGTTTGCACTTCCAAGGACACCAATGAAAATGAAATGACAAACTACAGAATGGAGAAAATACATGCAAATCTGCAATTATGCACAAATTCATGTACAACTCACTAATAAAAAGACAAATCAGGGCACCTGGGTGGTTCGGTCAGTTAAGCATCCGACTTTGATTGTGGCTCAGGTCATGATCTCAGGGTTGTGAGATCGAGTCCCGTGGGCTCTGCACTGGGCATGGAATGTGCTTAAGAATCTCTCTCCCTCTCCCTTTGAGATTCTCTCTCTCCCTCTTCCTCTGCCCTTCCCCCCCACCCCCTCCTACTCTCTAAAAAAAAAAAAAAAAGAAAAGACAAATCATCCAATTTATTTTTTTTTAATCACCCAATTTAAAAATGGCTAAAGGATGTGAATAGACATTTGTCCAAAGAAGACATATAGGTGGCCAACAGACACATGAAAAGATGCTCAAACACCAGCATCGGGGAAATGCCAATCCAAACCACAAGGGGTTGCCACTTCACACCCACTAGGATGGCTAGAATAAAAAAAGACAAATCATAACAAGTGCTGGCAAGGAGGTGGAGAACTGGGAACCCTCATACACCGCTAGCAGGACTGTACAATGATGTAGGCACTTTGGAAAACAGTCTAGTAGTTCCTCAAAATGCTAAACATGGAGTTACCCCCAAACTCAGCAATTCCACTCCTAGGTGTATACTCAACAGAAATGAAAACATGTCTACACAAAAACTTGTACACAAATATTCATGGCATTATCCAGAGTAGCCAAAAACAAGATGCAACCCAACTGTCTATCACCTGATGCATGAACAAACAAAATGTGGTCTATCCACACAACGGAATATTATTCAGTCATAAAGGGAAAATACGGATACATGCCACAACATGGATGAAGCTTACAAACACTGTGCGAAATGAAAGGAGCCAGTCATATCGCATGCCTCCATTTATATGAAATGTCCAGAATAGGCAAATCCACGGAGACAGAGCAGGATGCCAGGGGTTGGGGTAGGGGAGATGGTGACTACTAATGGGTATAGGGTTTCTTTTAGGGGTGGTGAAAATGCCTAGAACTAGGAACTGTTAATTGTTGTACAGTTCTGTGATACTAAGATCACTTCATCATACACTTAAAAAATAATAAACTTGAGAAAAAGGCATAACTAATCTGTGATAGGGGTCACAACAGTGCTTACTACCAGAAGAAGGGGTTATACACTGGGGGGGGGGTCACAACAGAACCTGCAAGGCTACATGATTCATTAATTCATTTATTCAAAAGGTATTAAGAATATTTAAAGAAATTACTGGAATGCAGCAGCAGACACAGTGGCTGAGAGCAGACCTCTGAGTTGGACTCAGCCACCCCCCGGTATTACAAGCTACTTCGTCTGAGTTCCAGTCTCCTCTTCAGTAAGTTAGGGGTAACCCGGGGCTGAGGGTTACTGGGAGGGTTAAGTGAGACCGTGGGCATAAGCCATGGGCAAGCACAATTCTCACTGTATCAATACACTGAGCCATTAGAATCGCGTTGTGATCACCTGCTCATCACAGCAGACTCACTGCTCCCTTCTCACCCTGATTCTTTTCCTCACAGAAACGCAGTGTCTGTGCTCAGCAGGTGCACACAGCACCTGGTCCCTCGTCCCAAACCTCTGGCGCTCCCCTGGGACATAAGCCTTCCCTCCCTTGTTGCCGGGAGCTAGAAACCACCACTGCCTGACAGCTGCACCAGTCCTTTCCGCCACTCTGTCATCCCTTTCTTCCATCAGCACTTGGCGAAGGGCTACTCCCTGCCCGGTCCTAAGGATACTGAGTCAGTAAGAGCCCCTGACTTCACGGGCCCGCCCTCCTTCAATGTCACCTAAGCCCGTCACCATATTGGATGCTCATGATCTTTACATACGGAGCATCCTCTTTAATCTGAATACAAGTACATGGAATTCTTGCATAAAAGGACTGTTATTTAAACTCACTCAACTGTAAAATACTAGAAAAACAAGTTTATGCCAGAGATATAAAAAAAAATTCTAGCACACATCCTGAGACCAGCAGAGTCCTATTTAAACGTTCCATATAGGGCGCCTGGGTGGCTCAGTCAGTGAAGTGTCTGCCTTCGACTCAGGTCATGATCTTAGGGTCCTGGGATTCAGTCCCACATCAGGCTCCTTGCTCAGCGGGAGCCTGCTTCCCCTTCTCCCTCTGCCTATAGCTCTCCCTGCTTGTGTTCCCTCTCTCTCTCTCTCTGTCAAATAAATAAAATCTTAAAAAAATAAAAAAATAAACCTTCCATATAAAAACTATTTTCATCAGTGTTCATAATAACTGCGCAGAGCTAAATATTCAAGGATCCGAGTCCCATTTGGCAATCTCTCTGAACTGGATGGTCAATACACCAGGAATACTATGGTGTGAAAGTAGGAAAAAAAAGGTCTTATGGGTAATGTTCCCTTTATCTAAAATCATTCCAGCTTTTACTTTATTTAGTGACTAGCTCTATACTTCTGCATGAGGAATACATGTCTCTGGAAGGGGTAAAACTGTTTCTACAAAAATTATATGAATGTTCTAGAACCTAGTCCTCTGCCGGACACCAGGCTACAAAGGAATGCTAGACTGCAGCCCTCAGCGGCCAGACATGAAAACAAGCAGGAAAGGAAGATTCCAAAGGGCAGGCCTCGCAGCCACTTCAGCAGGTCGTGGACTTTAAGGCCACGGCTTCTGAACCACAGGAAGGAAGTGAGCAGGCTGCCCTCAGACTGATACACTCACTTTCCTCCCAGCATCTTGCCCGGCCTCACCCCCTAACAGGAGGGCCGCGGCCACCTTCCACCAGCTGTCACCGTCACGCTGACTGCGCTGGCCAACGGGGCTAAGGTGAAGACAGTGCCTTATCAGGACGCTACTAACCATGTAAGAGAATCTAGTTTTCTTTTTCCTAAGGATAGGCTTATGAATTGAGGAGCAATAGTATTTTAGATGTAATAAAAACAGCTTCACTCATTTGAAATGCGAATCGATTCAATGTTAACAATTAAATTTGTCCGCTATCCACATAAATGGTATGTCCTATTATCCAACTGAACCTAGGCATTTCTGAGGTATGAAAACAAACCCTCTATGCTTGATACTTTTTCTGTAATATAAAAATGACAGCATAAAAGAAAAAAAAACACAAAGGCAAATAATCGAGACCCTTGAGAGAGAAGGGCAGATGTCCTCCTGAATCTTTTAACTCACTATGCCCAAAATAAATAATAAATAGAGAATAAGGAAGCTGCTTTTATCTAAGACTTTTTAAAAGTATTACTCTGGTTTCATCTAGCCATTGGTAACCTGGTCCTCTTCCCACTAGACCGGCTGGAGATGAGACACACTAAAAAGATGGCAAATGACAGGAGCTTTCCGTAAGTCAATAATATTTTATCGGAAGGTTGGTAAATGTTTAACACTTCAAAAAAGGACATCTAGCTTTGTGCAGTCTGCATTTGCATGCTAAAACTTCATTCTCCTTAAAATGAATTATAAAACTTCATTCTCCTTCTAAAAATGAATTATAACATTTGATCTAAAAAAAAAAAAAACACACTTCTCCAGGATCTCTGGTGCTTCTGAGGGAACTGAATATTTACACACACCCACACTCAGCTCTTCGCCTTCTTGCTCACAGTGACCACCGTCTCCCTCCCCTAACCGAAAGCACAGCCTTGCCCCTGGCCTCCCTGGCTGGACTGCCCACCCTGCCCGACCTTTCTGAGCTGGGTTAAAGAACGAAGTAAGAGCTGGATACACCGGAGAGCACAGCATCACTCACAGACACGGACGAGGATGACCTAACTTTTCTTAAGTTCAATTACAGAACTAAAAGGCTTACGATGACGACGGTTCAGACTCCTCACTCTCTCAACCCCCACCACCGCAACTAAAGAGGCCTCTCTCACACGTGTCCTGCAGGGTCCCTCTGTGCTGCCCTGAGTCACCTGGGCTGGGCCTCTGGTTTCTCCCTGCCCCCTCGGCCTGCCACCGTGGACCTGGCTTCCTGCGGCACCCCGCCCAACACCTGCCAACCCCAGCGAGGGAGGGAGGGAGGCCGCATGCTCCCATGACTTCTCACACATCCAGACACAATGAAAACCAAAGGCCCTGCTTCGCAACCCCAGGCCATGCAGTACTTTCTCTGTCTCTGTGGCTGTTGGAAGCTGGTGACAGAGACTACCCTACTCACCATCCAGCACAGAGTGGGGAAGGACATGTAGCACAGGAAAGGGAGGCCACCAGGCACTGAAAGGGGAAGGGAGAGACATCCAGCACAGTAAGAGGGGGGACACCCAGCAAAGAAAGGGGGGCCAGCCAGCCTAGGAAAGGGGGACTTCCAGCTAGAAAGGAAAGCACTTGAGAGCTCAGGCCCCAGCACCCTATATTTCAACTTATAGTCATAAACTCAGAACAAAATACCAGCAAATGCTGACAAAAGGCAAACAGAGAAAAACATATAAAAAAGGGGTTAATTTCCCTAATATAATATAAAGAGCGCTAAGAAACTGATAGGAAAAAGCTTAACAAGCCAATGTAAAGTATGGGGAAAAGGGAAGGATTTTAACTAAACATTAATCAACTCTTTAAGTGTTCACAGTGTTCATTAAGATGCCCTCCAGGGAAACCATGGGGGAGGTGAATCAGACGTGTGGGTAGGGGAGGAGAGGCGGGTCCCGACGGCCACACTCAGGAGACCATGCGTCAACAGAAGGGAGGCAGTAAACGATGAGGCCCCTGCATCACCAACTGCAACATTAACCACCAACCTTGGTCACAGCTGACCCAACACCCGGCCCACACTCAGGATCTTAAGCCAAGCCAGCCACTAATGAAAAACACACCTCACAACAGTAAAAAACGCACACAAACACACACAAACAACAACACATCTCAAATAAGTAAGAAATATCTCATTTTTTACAACAATTGATAACCCCCAAATAACTCTATTTCCTACAAAATATACTAGATCAACAGTATAAGAATGATTTGCCACCAGCCTTATTTGTCCAGCTAGGAAAACACTAAAAAGAAGTTAAAATGGTGCGAGCAGGATGGGGCAAAGAGCCTGGTACCTTCAACATGAGAACTGAAAATGGGGTGGGGGGTCTGTAGGTTGAGAGATTTAGGAGGTGCACCATCCAAACGCCACGTGCAGACTTTGTTTGGGCTCCTATAAAACCTACTGAAAATACCAACAGAAAGAGGAAATTTAAACCATGTCTGAGTATTTGATGATACTGAAAAATCTGCTGTTAGCTTTTCAATGTCGTAATGTCACTATGGCTATGGTTTTTTAAAATTTATTATTATTTTTAAAGATTTTATTTATTTATCTGAGAGAGAGAGTAAGAGAGAACAAAGCAGGGGGATCGGCAGAGGCAGAGGGAGAAGCAGGCTCCCTGCTCCGCGGGAAGCCTGCTTCTCCCTCTCCCACTCCCCCTGCTTGTGTTCCCTCTCTTGCTGTGTCTCTGTCAAATAAATAAAATCTTAAAAAAAAAAAAAAAAAAAGACCACCACCAGTAGATCACATAGCTCTTAGACAACTGCAGAGATCTCTTCAAAATGAGGCTGTCCTTTATTTAAAAAAAAAAAAAAAAAAATGCCATGGCGAAGTATGCTTCATCCTGGGAATGCATGAATGATTCACTAGCATTATGTATATTAATGTGCATATACATAACAATAGAAATTAATAGTCTATCAAAGGCAAAAATCACAACCCTCTTGATACATGCAATAACCATATTTCAACATTAACTTCTCATGAAAATTTTAAAACTATGAATAAGAATATATTTTGATATTAAAAAGCCTTTCAAGTCAATTTTCAATTTTAATGAGAAGTCTAGAATATCCTCTAAAATTAAAAAAGAAATAAAAAGTTATATACAATTAGAGTGAGAAAGACTTTTACTTTCTATGACATACCTTTCTGTATTGTTTCAATTTATTAAATCATGAGCACATTGTTATTTTTATAATTTTAAAACTATTTAAAATAAAAATAGCACCGGCCTAATGTAAGTTTTGTGATTTATGTTCTGATATTTTTAATACTCGGTACATGGGGCAATCCTAAATCACAGAGAACTGTAATCTGGACCATCCAAGACAATCCTCCACAAACCATTACAGAATTCGAAGCTACGGGAGAGTAACTCGAGAAATGTCTAGAAAGGAATTTTTAAAGAAACACCGACCAATGATATGGTAGACACACTGTAGTCAAAGAAACTCTCTCTGGAGAATTTAAAAACCAAAGCAATTTACGGTAGAACTCTTCATTAACGGCCCAAAAACCGGCCACCCCAGACACGCGTCCGGAGTGAATGCACAAACGGTGACACGCAAGTACAGTGACTACTACACAGTGAGCAGGAAAATGAACAGCAGTTAAGCTCAGCAGCATAGATGGATCCCAGCTACTTTTACTTACAGTTACTTTTTCATTGTGGTGAAACATAAAACTTGCCACTTTAACCATTTTTAAGGTTGGCCAAGGGAAAAAAAAGGGGAGGCTCAAATTGCTAAAATTGAAACGAAAGAGGAGACAAGACATTCCTACTGATCTAAAAGGATTAAGAAATGCCATGAACAGACTCTATGCCAACAAATTAATCTAGATGAAATGGACAAATTCCTAAAAAAGATAAAAATTACCAAACTGACTCAAGAAGAAGGAGAAAATGTGAATAGATGTACAACAAGTACAGGGGTTGAATTAGTAATCCAAAAACTAACCAAAGAAAAGCCCAGATAGCTTACCAGGTGAACTGGGAATCTGTCAGTTCCTCAAAAATCAAAATTTTAAGAATACAAAATTTTCACAAACTCTCAAAAAAAAAAAAAAAAAGGAGAGAGAACACCTTCAAACTCATTTTATTAAACTCAGTATTAACCCTGATATCAAAACCAGACAAAGATATTCAAGGAAAGAAAAAACCACAAACCAGTATCTCTTACAAATATTGATGTAAAAATCCACAACAAAGTACTAGCAAACCAAATCCAGCCAACACAGAAAAAGAAATGTACATCACGACCAAGTGGGATTTATCCCAGGAATGCAAGGTTGGTTCAACATACAACAATTAATGTAATACACTGTATATCAACAGAATAAAAAATAAAAGCAACAAGATTATCTCAATGGACCCAGAAAAAGTAGCTGACAAAACTCAACACCCTTTTATGAAAAAACACTCAATAAACTAGGAATAGAAGGAAACTTCCTCAACCTGATAAAGGGCATCTATGAAAACTCACAGCTACGAGCAAACGTAATGGTGAAGACTTAGATGCTTTGTCCCTAAGATCAGGAATAAGACAAGAACGTGCACTCTTGCCACTTCCATTCTACACTGTGCTGGAGGTTCTAGCCAGGGCAATTAGGTGACAGAAAGAAGGCACATCCAGCCTGGAAAGGAAGAAGCAAACTATCTCTATTCACAGGTGACATGATCTTATATATAAAAGTCCTAAGGAATCCACTAAAAACTATTAGAACTAGTAAATGAGTTCAGCCATTTTGCAGGACACAGGATCAATTTAAAAAAAAATCAATTGTTGGGCGCCCAGGTGGCTCAGTTGGTTAAGCGTCTGCCTTTGGCTCAGGTCATGATCCCAGGGTCCTGGGATCAAGTCCCACATCGGGCTCCCTGCTCAGCAGGGAGTCTGCTTCTCCCTCTCTCTCTGCCCCTCCTCCTGCTTGTGCTTGCTCTCTCCCCCTTTCTCTCTGTCAAATAAATAAATAAAATCTTTAAAAAAATCACTTGTTATTTGTATACATTTATAACGAACAATCTGAAAAACGAGATTAAGAAAACAATTCTATTTACAACAGCATTAAAAAAAACCCCTAGGAATAATTCAATAATTGCAAATCTTATACTCTGTTTTGTGAATGTAATTAATGTAACCAAATAAACACTTATATAGTTAAAATGACAAATTTTCTATCATACGTATTTTACCACAATAAAAAAGTAAAAACAAACATGCTAAACTCTGAAAACTACCAAATATTTTTGAAAAACAATTTAAAAGATCTAAATAAGTGGAAAGACATTATGCTCATAGACAGAAGATTTAATATTGTTAAAATGGCAATACTCCCCAAATTCATCTACAGATTTGATGCAATCTCTATCAGAATCCCAGATGGCTTCTTTATAGAAATTGACAAGCTGATCCTAAAATTCATATGGAAATTCAAGAAACTTAAAATAGCCAAAACAATCTTGAAAAAGAACAAAGCTGGAGGACTCACACTTCCTGAATTCAAAACTTACCACAAAGCAACAGTAATCAAGACAGTTTTGGTACTAACCAACATTAAGGATTGGCATAAATATCAACAACACAACTGAGAGCCCAGAATTAAACCCATACATTTATCAACTGTTTGACAAGGATGCACGACTACTCAATGGGGAAAGAACAGTCTCTTCAACAAATGGTGCTGGGATAACAGGATATCCACATGCAAAAGAAAGATAAAAAAATTGTGGTTCTCTATCTCATACCATATACAAAAATTGACTCAAAATGGATCAAAGACCTACATGTAAGATCTGAAACTATAAAACCCTTAGAAGAAAACACAGGTATAAATCTTTGTGACCCTGGATTTGGCAATGGATTTTTTTTTTTTTTAAGATTTTATTTGTTTATTTGAAAGAGAGAGAGCATGAGCAGGGGGAGGGGCAGAGAGAAGCAGACTCCCCACTGAGCAGGGAGTCCAACGCAGGGCTCGATCCCAGAACCCTGAGATCATGACTTGAAATTAACCGACTGAGCGACCCTGGTGCCCCTTGGCAACGGATTCTTAGATATGACACCAAAATCAACAAAATTTAATTAAATTTCATCAAAATTTAAAACTTTTGTGCTTTGAAGGAAACCATCAAGAATGTGAAATGACAACCCACCGTACAGAGGAAAATATTTGCAAATTATACATTTGGTAAAGGTTTAATATCCAGAATATATAAAGAACTCTTACAACTCAACAACAGAAAGACAACACAATTTAAAAATGGGCAAAAGAACAGACATTTCTCCAAAGAAGATATACAAATGGCCAATAAACACAAGAAAGGATGTTCAACACTGTTAGTCTTTAGAGAAAAGTAAATCAAAACTAAAATGAGACACCATTCACTAGGATGGCTAAAATAAAAGAGACAAGAGCAAGTGTCGGTAAGGATATGGAGAAACTGGAAGTCTTATATGCTGCTGGTGGAAATGTATACTGGGTACAGCTGCTATGGAAAACAATCTGGCAGTTCCCCAAAATGCTAAGCACAGAGTTACTGAATGACCCAGCAATTCTACTCCTGGGTATACACCCAAGAGAAATGAAAACATCTGTCCACACCAAAACTGGTACATTAATGTTCACAGCAGCATTCTTCATAATAGCCAAAAGGTAGAAACCACCCAAATGTTCATCAACTGATGAACGGATAAACAAAATGTGGACTATCTACGTAATGGAATGTTATCTGGAATTGAAAGGGATGAAATACAGAGATAGCCCTGAAAACATTATGCTAAGTGAAAAGGATCCAGTCACAAAAGACCACAGGAAATGTCCAGAACAGGCAAATATATAATGAGACGAGATGAGTGGCTGCTTAGGGCTGACGGCAAAAGGGCACAGGGCTTCTTTCAGAGGTGATGAAAATGTTTGCGATTCAACAGTGGAGATGGTTGCACGATTCTATGAATATATTAAAGCTATTGGACGGTATAATTTGAACAGGTAAATTGTGTGCAAATTATATCTCAATAACGCTGTTACCAAAAAAGAAAGAAAAAGTAAACCACCTGCTAACTGTAAATGCCAGAGAAATCTTTCTTTCCCATTAAAATAAACAATCAGCTGTGCAATTTAAGTTTCTCTCATCTTGCTGATAGACATCAGTTTCTGTCCCAGTAACCCTCTTCACATATTATTTCACAAGGATTATCAAAACTTCATAAAGGCAAACCTTGCTTTTTAAAAAAATATTTAGATATTTGTAGAAGGAAATATACCCAGGCTTCACTTCGGTTACATAAAACCATAATGCTGATGTTTTCAGAAACATTTCTTGTCCTGATACAGTCTAATATAAATGCCATCCTTGACACCTTAATTAATTGGTGAAATTGGGAATAGAGCACTCCCAGTAACTTCCCAATTTGCTGCGAGACAATATATCCCACATATTCAAAAGCTTTATTGACATTTTCCCAGATTAATTTTAAAGGTACATCAGAAGACCGACTTGTTAATACACTTAAAAGACTTTTCAACAATCTGATCTCAAATACTTGCAGTTAAAAAAGCAGCAAGTCCATTTGCGACAGAACTGCAAAATTATTTTTAAAAGATTACTGTATATCCATTAATTATGAAATCAACATCTTTCTCAATAGTGAAGAATGAAAATGCTATTGCCAGGGGCGCCTGGGCTGTCTCAGTGTGAGAGCATGTGACCCTTGATCTCGGGGTCATGAGTTCAAGCCCAACGTTGGGTGTGGAGCCTACTTTAAAAAAAAAATTAAACTAAAAAATAAATAAAAAATACTATTTCCAGTTAAAAATAACAAATTAAAAAAAAATAAATTCAGCTCCCTGATGTTAATTTTTTTAAACAAAATGAGAGAAATTCAGTGATTTCAGTTCAATTCTTTCACATGGAGAGGGTAAAGTACAACAGAACAACAGCCTTAAAATGTAATCTGGGTGTCATGATAAGGGAGGTCTGTTTACCTTTGGATTTCATTTCTGTTACGTGTTTTTAGAAAATTATGAGTGGCAAGAACAGTTCTTCTGCTCTTGATTTTAAACTGGTGATACCTGGGGTGCCTGGGTGGCTCAGGTGGTTAAGGTCTGCCTTCGGCTCAGATCATGATCTCGGGGTCCTGGGATGGAGCCCCAGGTCAGGGTCCCTGCTCAGTGAGGAGTCTGCTTCTCCCTCTGCTCCTCCCCCCACCGTGTGCACTTGCTGGGGTGCAGGCACACATGCACTCTGTCTCAAATAAATAAATACCTAAATAAATAAATAGTTGGTGATACCTTCCTCCACAGCAAGAGCTTAAACAGAATCACTTCCATGTCAGCTCAAGAAAGATCAAAGCTTATGCACATAGTCTCTGGGTCACAAACACTCCCCCCCCAACTGCAAACATCTCCACACTGCGGGTCTCCAGAGGTCCCTCCCTGCTTCACCCTGTGCCCACCCTAGAGTAGCCGCTCCCCAGCCATCTGAAGAAGCACTTTCCAGGCACCCCTTTTCCTTTTCAGTGCACCCATCCTATAACTCCTTCTTCACATCCCTTTCCTAACCCCCCCTTCCACTGGGATGCAGTTCCTAGAGAAAAATTTGTCCTCCCTTTTTATTCCCATGTCTTCCTTCTACTTATGGGGGAAACCTTCTAATAAACGAGTAAGCATAGGAATAGAAATGCCAATACATCCATGTCAAAGAAAACAGAAATTATCCCCTCTGACCACACACCTTTCAGCACATCTGCCTTAGCCTTACGCCACCTGAAAACGCCACTAAAATGACAGCTTATGATTACCATGGGACACAGCCTCAAGGATAACATGAGCCCCAGGAGAACAGGGATTCTGTTCATCATTGCAGTGCCTGGTACTTTTTAAGTACTTAAAAAATACTTGTTGAACGAGTGACAGAAGATGACAGCAGCCTAGGAATGTCAGCACAATTCTGCACAGTGGGAAAAGCCAATGGACAAGTGATAACTAATTTAGCAAAGTTAGAAAACTGAGTTATTGTGTGTGAGGTAGGGGTAAGGCTGCTCTGAATGATCAGAAGCACTGGGATCTCTGACGGTCTAAATGGTAACAGACAGAAAACAGGACTGGCTTCAAATCTACAGGAGAAGCAGTGACACCCCAGAACTCCTTCTGTTCCCTCCCATCAACTCTCCACCTTACCCCAACTTCCCCAAAAGCCAGCATATCCCACATTACTCCCCACTGCCCAGGCAGGACACCAGAAACCCCTCTCTGGGGAAACTGACAGGCCCAAAGAAAGAATTACTTTAGCAACTTCTGATAGTGTCCCTCAAATTGTCCCTGTCCTATTTCCTAATGGTGAGACTCAAAAAAGTTTGTCCATGCACATGGGGAGTTTCCAATCAGTCCACTCACAATTATGAAAAGACAGCCAATAATCAGCAAATATTTGGAGAAATGCTTCTAACATCAAAGACAAAGACCAAAGCAGGAAAGATGAGAACAAGGACTCAGAAGAGAGAGACAACACAGGAAACAAAAGAAAATGTCTACATAACATGTGTACACATAAATCAATTTAAAAAATTTTTTTAAAAAGTACATTGCTGGGGTGCCTGGGTGGCTGAGTTGGTTGAATGTCTGCCTTGGGCTCAGGCTCTACCAGGCTCCCTGCTCAGCAGGGAATCTGCTTCTCCCTCAGCCCCTCCCCCAGCTTGTGTGCAGGCACTCGCTTGCTCTCTCTCAAATAAATGAAATCTTAAAAACAGTGCACTGCCTTCATGAAACGAAGATGGAATGCTGAGAACAAAAACAGTAATGAAAGATATGATGGCAGAAATAAAAATTCAGTGTAAGGAGTAGAAGATACAGTTAAGGACCTCCCCAGAAAAATCAGAAGAAACAGATAATGAATAGGAAAAAGGAGGAAAAGAGAATTAGCAGAACACTCCAGAAAGTCCAACAACTGAATAATAGGAGATCCGGTAGGATACATTGGAGAAATCAGGGATGAGATCATCTAAGAGACAACATGGAAAAGTTTCCAGAGCTGAAGGACCCAATGTCCCCACCAGAAAGACCCACCAAGAATGCTGGGAGCAGACAGAAGACCCTGAGAGTGGGCACCTGGGTGGCTCAGTTGCTTAAGCGACTGCCTTCAGCTCGGGTCATGATCCTGGAGTCCCAGGATCGAGTCCCGCATCGGGCTCCCTGCTCAGTGGGGAGTCTGCTTCTCCCTCTGACCCTCCCCCCTTCATGCTCTCTCTCTCAAATAAATCTTAAAAAAAAAAGACCCTGAGAGTTCCCAGATAAGACAAGTCACACAAAGCCTTGGGGATCACTATGGGGTTAGGCTGCTCATTACCAACAACAGAAGGAGTAACACTTTCAAACTTCTGAGGAAAAATTACTTCTAACCTAGAATTCAGTACCCAGGCAGTCTGTCACTCAAGTGTGAGGGAAGAAAAGACATTTTCAGACAGGATAGGTCTCAAAAATTTCTCTCTGATGAACCCTTTCTCAGGAAGCCACTAGAAGACACACTGTACCAAAAGGAAAAAGACATGAAATCCAGAAAGGGGAATTCAACAGAAAGACACCAAAAAAATTCCCACAAGGAATGAAGAGAAATGCTAGGAATACTGCTAATCACTGGGTCTGGAGCACAAACAGCCTCAACGAGAACAGGAAAGGGAAAGGATTTGCAGGGTGGAAGGTGATAGACAGATCGGGTGGGGCGCGTGGCAGGGCGTGTTGCGGTGCTGAGATGTTCTAGCTCCACACCTGGAACTACACTTAGCCCTGGACCACTGGCGTCTAGCTAGAGCAAAGACACATAACTCATTCCAAAAAACACAGAAATAATCCCCTGTCTAACCAAAGACAGGGAACTAACTGCATCCTATGTGGCTTAGTTAAGATATTTACCTAGTGAGAACAACATAAACACTACCAATTTAAACAAAAATTATTACATAAGCATATTTGGAAAAAGGGAGAGAGGACAGGTGGGCAGAGAAGGTATATAAAAGTTCTATAACCTTCTCTTCCACACTAAGAAGTCAACAGATAATGCCTAAAACAGAAAAATCAGTACAAACACACTTTAAAGAAACATGGAATTTGAGGCTAGAACTGTTAAATAACTATAACATCCCAGATTCTTCCACAGTAATACAACACCTTCGCCCTGGTGCCTGGATTGCAGAGGGGACGGCCACCATCAGAGGCTGGACCAAGAGCAGGAAAGGGCCCAGGTCCCTGAAGACTTCTTGGAATGAGCTGTTTACTAGCCCTGCCCTGCCCACATCCCAATTCCACATGAGACAGAATTCACCTTGATTTTGGGTAAGGCGCTATTAATTGGTTGTGTTACTGGCAGCTGAATGCAATCCTGAGACAGATGATTATCAAATAGAAACAGAGGGCTAAGAAGTGGCTGCTTATGAAAGTTAAAAACCAGAGTTACTAAGTAAATGCATTACTTTAATAAAGGTAAAATTATATTTGAAGAAAATCACGGGGTATGGTCAGAAGTGCTGTTAATCTCAACTTCTAAAACTAAGATTAAATGGGTCTTTTTAGGTCAGTTTTACCTGATTTATAGACAAACAGAATCTACAGACAACAAAATATGAAGTATTTGAAAGAGGGAGTGATGAAAGGAACAGCAGTGTCTAAGGCTGACTGGCAGAGATATTTAAACCCTAAAGTGAGAAAGGCATTCATTTAGGTCTGCGGGCTTGAGAGCTTCAGCTAGGCCAGTGATGATGGGAATGGAAGGAAAAGGCTACAATAAAACAGATGTTTCAAAGCAGGTGCCTGCAAGGCAGCCCAAGGTTGATCATGGTCCAGCAGACAAGAGAACCCCCACTAGAAGGCTGCTGGCTCCGAAATGATCAGGAAAAATGTCCTGAGCCTGGTTTACCTAAGGGACAGCGGGGATGGGGGTGGAGGGCAGACTACAGGGTCACTCCAATTCTTAATAGTGTTCACACCTATGACTCTGTGATTGTGGAGGCCAGAGAAATTATCGCCATCCCCGTAACATTTGGAGTCACCTTCAAGCAAGTTCCACAGGTCTCCAAAGCAGCTCCAATACAAGGACAGAATTGGACTGAAACATGATCCAATTCAAATTTCTCTCAGAATTTCTAATTCTTTCCTAAAGATAACAAAATCCAAAGTTCTATTATATAATTGACTCTTTTTGCAAAATTTTAATCTAAAAACAATCTTGTTGCCAGTTACCTACCAGTCAATGAAACTGACCAAAAACCTAACGTACAACACAGATCATTCAGATCTTGCTGTAAAGTACAACCTTTATTTCATAGTTAGTATCTATTTGTCTTTAAAAAATAGCTGTCTCTTGTAGATTTTTAAGTCCGTATTTCAGTTCAGATTGTCAAAACACTTCTGGTTTTAAATATAAGGAGAGGGGCACCTGGGTGGCTTAGTCGTTAAGCATCTTTGGCTCAGGTCATGATCCCAGGGTCCTGGGATCGAGCCCCGCATCGGGCTCCTTGCTCAGCAGGAAGACTGCTTCTCCTTCTCCCACTCCCCTTGCTTATGTTCCCTCTTTCACTGTGTCTCTCTCTGTCAAATAAATAAATAAAATCTTTAAAATAAATGAATCTAAGGAAAGTGTTCTTTTCCTCTCACCCGTTTTCCTTATTAAGAGAGCGTTTGTGTAAGGTTTTCACACAAATTTAAGATAACCCTAACACACTGTCATTCTGGACCATTCTTAAAGCTACAAACCAAACTTAAACTTGCGACAGGGACTAAACGGTGTTATCTTATGGGGACCAGTTAGGGTGATGTGATTACAGGGTTTTCATGGGTTTTTTAAAAAACTCCTTCAAAACTTCCTTTAATTTTATCTCCTTTTTGATCCTTTTACTTTATTAGTCTCAAAAAATACTTCTTGTCTCTTTACCAAGAAAAGTACTCAATAGTTTCACCGTACTTAATAAAGTTTGGAATTAACAGTCCTGTTTGCTCATGTGTTTATCCAGCATCACAGACGTCAGCACAGACAGATTTCTAAGGGCACCAGGCTCTGCAGCCAGAGGCAGGGCAAAGGCAAGAGGGGCCACCTCTCCACCCCATGGTATTCCGATTATTCTACCTCAGGTGCACGGAAGTGCGCTTGGCGACCGATCCACTGCATGTCATAGACCTTCTCACGTGGCTCACACAGTGGTATTCTGTTTGAAAACAATTCACTCCAATGCCAACCTTACTTAAAGTCTAGATTTAACACACTAAGTGTGTCACACACGAAGTGACACGGCTGTTCACTTCGAAACCCAAATGTCAATGGATGAGGTTTTAGGAGAGAAAGGGTAAGGCTGGCTTGTTATGGTTTAATGGTTTCAAATGTCCCACCACCTGCCACCTAGTCAATATCACCACGCATTTTTTTTTTTAAAGATTTTATTTATTTGTTTGACAGAGAGAGAGAAAGTAAGAGAGGGAACACAAGCAGGGGGAGTGGGAGAGGGAGAAGCAGGCTTCCCGCTGAGCAGGGAGCCCGATGCGGGGTTCGATCCCAGGACCCTGGGATCATGACCTGAGCCGAAGGCAGATGCTTAACGACTGAGCCACCCAGGCGCCCCAACCACGCATTTCAAATAGCTACTTACAAGTCTAAATTATGTTAACTTAATTTTTATTATGCAATCCCAGTATTTCCCTCAAATTTAGATCTTATTCAAAAGACCTGTTTAAGTCATTCCCATGTTACACAAACATTCCATCTGGAGGAACCATTATGTATCAAACCAAAATGTATCTTGAGATTTTAAGCACCACCAGTTAAGCCCGAACGTTTTAAATTTGGTAGAGTCATCCCACTCACACGTTGGGCTGAGGATCCCCGTGCTAACCGCTATGGGAATTCACATGGATGAAGGTACTGCTGCATTCCTAACAAGAAAAAACACAAATGAGGAGAGGAAAGAGGGCTAGAAAGGATTAATTTTCTTCCTTATATAGGAAGTACAGTGGCAGGGTAAAGGAAGGTGCCCTGGACTGCAAATTGGGAAACCACACTGAGGTCCGCGTCCCCGAGACATGCCTACACCAGCTGCAAGCTCCAGGCTTCCCACCTGGTCTGCAGGCCATGAGGGGCCAGAGCACAGAGCCACTGTGGTCTACCCACTGCCAATAGGCTGGGACTTCAAACATCAGCTCCATCTGACGTTTGATATAACACTAGTCATTATATTTAAGCCATGAAAAAAATACTTAACACATGTAAAAGTATTTTTTTGTACCAAAAGTAAGAGACAGCAAATTCCTCTCATTTACTTGTATTTGTTGCTATTTACTTATAGAAATTTCAAAGTGCTTCATATGTTCTACTTTGGGATCCAATTTGCATTAAAATACAGCTTAAAGAAATACAGATGCAAAGCAGGGTATTTCCAACTTTTAATTAAAGTTCAGGATTTCATAGAGGAAACTAATCAAATTATAAACATAATCAAGGGAAAATTAAAGACCTACAATGAAGGTCTTTACAATGGGCTACGATGACTCTTATCCCACGCAACCACCGTGGCAAAAAGGAAGGAAGAGCCAGAAAGTCTTCTTTTAAAACTTAAAAATGGGGTGCCTGGGTGACCCAATCAGTTAAGCATCTGACTCATGATCTCAGAGTCGTGAGATGGAGCCCCATGTCGGGCTCTGCACTGAGCATGGAGCCTGCTTGAGGTTCTCTCTCCCTCTCCAAAAAACTAAAATTAACTTAAAATAAAACTTCAGAGAAAGACAAATACTGTATGATTTCACTCATATGTGGAATTTAAGAAACAAAGTAAATGAACATAGGGGAAGGGAAGGATAAAGAAGATGAAAACAGAGAGGGAGACAAACCGCTAAGAGACTCCTAACTCTACGAAACAAACTGAGGGTTGCTGGAGGGGAGGGGGGTGGGGGGATGGGGTAACTGGATGATGGACATTAAGGAGGGCACGTGATGTAATGAGCACTGGGTGTTATATGCAACTGATGAATCACTGGATTCTACCTATGAAACTAATTTTAAAAAAATCCATTATCACCTGTTGTTATAAAACATAAATACATTTTTTAAAGTAAAAAAAAATTAAAAACTTTATTACCTATACTTTCCAAATTTCCTCAAAGATTCCTCAGTAACTCTTTAAATCTGAAATGAATAGCTGTATTTCTTCATTAAGTTTCAAGATTTCTACCTAATTGTCATTAGACACCTACCAAGATTTGGAAGGTGGGGGGAGGTTGGCCCTCTGCATGACAGGACTCCACACACTGGAGGCTTCAAATACCATGCAGAGTGTGAACCCAAAGACTCAGCAACCCCAGGGTAATAGCTTATGTCTGTTTCCAGAGCAGAAGTAATTCCACTTGGAAGTCAGGGCACCTGATAATGCTCCACAATTCCACTCGTCGGACCATTCTTCACCTTCTACTTGTAATACACAAGCATTCTAAGTAACACTAAATAACGACTTCATTAGTAATGCACGCCTGCAGAGCTACAAGTGTACTTGTTAACATGCATGAGATTAAATATTACTTCCTATTTTATTAGTATTTAGAAGTAGTATTAATATTTCATTAAAATGCCACCTTAAACCTCAGTCCATTTCTCTTCCCTGCAATTTAAGGTTTACACTTCTGTGCAAATTGAGTTGTTAGGACAGTGTAACTCATTTGTAATCATAATTTCCAATACTCCAAAATACAATTTCAAAAATAATTCTAAGTGATAACACACAGCTTCTGTTTCCATCTGGAAAGATCTAATCTCTTAAAATAAGACCTCCACACATGCTGAGAAGAGCTTGCTCCAGTAAAGCCCACCAGGTCACAGAGTGGCCGGTACAGCCTGCCAGGGACGGAACTAGGCGAGAACCACTCACGTACAGGGTGTCTGGCTCTGAGACTTCAACCCCACAGAGGCACAACTCAGTTCCCAGGCCAGAGGCCAGATGGACCACACCTCACCACTACAACCCTCCCTCCGCTTCTCCTTTCAGTCACACTCCTACCCACACACTGTGCACCAAGTTGAACCTGATTGTGGAACTGTCTGGATTTCAACATCAAATGCTCAGAAAGGAAAGGCAAATACAACATTCAGAAGACTCATATGTAACAAGCACCAAAGACCTCACTTTCAAAGCAACTGTGAAAGTGAGTTAATTATATGAAAATCACGTCACCGATAAAGGACCCTAGAAAGTGAACGCTCTCATTTTACGGACATTGTATATAACCAAGCACGGTGGTCCCCACCGAAATAAAGCATAATGGGCTGTCCTGGGGCTCTGGCCCTCCTTTCTCCTGCGGCTCTCACAAAACATCATTTCACTAAAGAGCAAAAAACAAACCCTCTAAAGAATATCTCAACTTAAGTTTTAATTAGTAAACAAACCCCCAAATTCCAGTTCCCATTTTGGCAGAGTAGGAGGCCTCACTCAAAATACATTTGTTTCTTCGTGTAAATATCAGCTTTATCAGCCCCAAAGATTAGAAATTACTGGTTCAAACTGCACAGTCCTAGCCCAACGACGCAAGTAACCCAGGGATAGGATTTTCTTAGGTTTGGCCTGAACATAAGCCCTGCGTGTTCCTACTAGGTCGTTCCAGGTGAGTCTGAGGGTCTTGACAGGATGCCCATGTTAGTTAGAAACCAATCGAAAGGATTTCATTTTACACCTGTAGCTGTTTCCGGGATTCTAATGATCATCAAGTGGCTTAATCAAACTTTTGTCCTAATAAAGCAAAATAGGTTAGTTGATCAATGATTAGGGTGCTATAGATCCGTGAATAAACTAGAGAAGGCATGCAAAGATCAGATAAAGAAAGTTTTTAAAGGCCTCCCATATACTGACAGTTCAGCTGCCCCCAACGTATTACAAGAGTCTAGCGCAATTACAACGAAAAGAACCAATCTGCTCTTGCAAAATAAGGCTTTTAACCTGAAAACTCCCTTGGAGGTGCTACAGTAAAGGGTGTTCAAGCCCTGGACATCCAGGGGATGCAGCAGGCTGTCACCTAGGGGGGAGCAATAGAACCGGGCTCCCCGGAAATGCACACGCAGATAGGGGGCCCACCGGGCGGTGGAGGACGGAGATGTAAAAATCACACGCGGCTGCCCCCACAAGCCAGCAGGGCATGAGGGGGGCCTCGACGCTGACTCTGGACCCCAGAGCGAGGGGCAGGGGCGGGGGTGGGGGCGGATTTCCCGGGGAGTGCTGCAGGAAATGATATCCAGACTCGGAGGGTGGATCTAGGAAGCGGCCCGGGCGATGGCCGGCGGCGGGGAGCGAGTGGGGGTGGGAACGGAGGATGTGGCTCCCAGGAGCAGGATGAGGGGGCGGGACGGCCGAACGCGGATGCGCCAGGGCCGAGGAGGAGGGCAGGGAGGGACCGAGAGCCGCGAAGGGACCAGGGCGCAAGGAGCGGCCCGAGAGGAAGGGGGCGGCGGGTCTGGGGACAGGAGGAGCGGAAGGCTGAGGGCCGGGAGGAGGAGAGGGCCGGGGGCGGAGGGGCAGGCCGGCGCCCCGCGCGCACTTACCCCACTCGAGGAACTCGGCCACATACTTGTCGCGGCGCAGGGCCGAGTGGCTGCACTCGGTGTACAGGCAGACGAGCACGTCGAGCAGCGTCTCCACGCTCAGGGCGCTCTCGTTGCGCCACGGCCCGTCCAGGAGCAGCTGCTCCAGCTTCTTGAGCCGCACCTTGGCCGACATGGTGCCGCGCGGCCCGCTCCCAACGCGCCGGACTCTCGCCGCCCGCTCGGCCAGTCCGTCAGGGCGAGCCCTCGGGGGCCCGGCGGCCGCGAGCCCCGGCAGCTGCGGCGCCTCGTCGCCGCCCCGTCCGCGTCGTCGCGCTCCGGCCTAGGCCGACATCTTGGGCTCGGTCCCGGCGGCGCAGCGTCTGGGGCGCCGGGCCCCGCGGGTCCATGGGCCGGTCTCCTCCCCTCGGCGCCGCCGCCCGCCCCGCCCGGCGCGGCCCGCCCTCGCCTCGCCTCGCTCCGCCGCCCGCCGCGCGCCCTTCAGCCCCGCCCGCGGCCGCGCCCTCCCCGCCTTCGCCGCCAGCCGTCGACCTGCAGCGGCGCGGAGCCGAGCGCAGCGCAAGCCCGGCCGGCGCCCGAGCCCCGACCCCAGCCCCGACCCGGCGGCCCAGCCCCGCGGCCCGCAGCCAACCAGGGCGCGGCCAGCGCGGGCGCAGCCAACCACCGCGGGGCCGGCCGCCGCCGCGCTGACCTCAGCGCGCCGCCCCGCCCCTGCGCTCCCGGCTCCCGGCTCCCGGCGGGATGGGACCTCGCCGCTTGCCGTAGGGAGTCCGGGATGCTGGGAAGGCCAGGAGACGGGGGCGGGGCGAGCGCGCGGCCAGTGCGCCGCCGAGATTGCGCCCCCGCGCGTGCGCAAAGGGCGCCCGGGCGGCGTGCGTGAGCGCTTCGCGGACCAGGCCTGGCTGTGCTAAGTCCGTGCTCGCGCACGGGCACACCTCGGGACTCGAGGGGAAATACCCACTCCCCCTGCTTGCCGGGGGGCTTCGGCGGCGTGACCCGTTGGTTTAAAACCAGGGCGCTTCCAAGCCCAGAGCAGCCTTGGAAAGCGGGGCCCTGCCGGACTTGCGCGGGAGCCCGAGGCCCGGACCGGGCACAGGCCGCTGCAGAGCGGCGACCCAGCGGGCCACCCAGCCCCTCGTGAATTCGGGGTGCCCCGCAGTGGCCACTTCAGATTCTGCTGTGCAGCTCACTCCAACCGCAAACAAATGTCTTGGGTGGGATTTTGGTAGGCAGCGGCGGCTGTCTCCAGGCTGGGTTTGTCTAGCGAGTCACTGCTTTAGTGAGACTGTTGGTTTGTTTGGGTGGCGGGGTCAGGAGGGTGGTGGGGAACACCCCCACCCAAACAGACCCTTGGCGTCAGGAGAGCAGGGGCCGCCTGGAGCTCGTGGGATGTCACTGAGGCCACGGGGGTGGCTGAGAGCTGGGCGGGAGGGTGCAGGGCCTTGGGAAGCCTAACCGGAGGAAGGGGGTGGGGTGGGGGCTTCAGTGGATCCGGGGCAAGGAGGCAGAGCGGATAGAGATTTGCGGACGGAAATCTAAAGGAGCCTGTGGCAAAACTAATGTATGGAAACAAATCGGAATAGTAGCTACCTCTGTGGAGGAAGTATTGACTGGAAACGGGTAGGAGGGAGTCTTCCTGGCTGCTGGAAGTGTTGTATAATTTTATTTGGGTGGTGGTTATGCAGGAGTACATGTAGGTAACATCCTTCAAACTGTACTCTGTATATGTTATACCTTAATTTTTAAAAGGTGGGCAAAAACAATCTTGGTGTTAGAGATCAGAGTAGAGGTTACTTTGGGGGGGATTATGAACTGGGGGCTAGGAACATTCTGTATCTTGACCAGACCCTTCTATAACACGGATCTGTACATACATATTTTTTAATCAAACTGTACTCTAAATATTTGTGCACTTCATATGTATGATACCTCAACTTTAAGAGGGAGGAGGTGGGGCTGAGCAGACCACCTGGCTCAAAACCAGAGATTTCCCACTGGTTTTAGGATAAAGACCAAATTCTTTACCTTGGCTTTTAAGTAGGGTGATGAGATGCCGGAATTTGTCTGGGACAGTCCCCATTCTTTGTCTTTGTCGCAGTGGAAGTATAACAACGTCCCTCCCCCCAGTGCCCCCACTTGGATGATACATTCTCTCGTCTCCAAACCCAGCAGGCTCAGCCAGGCCCTGCTCCACCCTCCAGCCCTGATCTTACTGTCTTCAGTCTCTGACTCCAGTCTCACTGACCTACCTCCTTGCTGCACCTCAACTGTTTCTGCTTCCTCCTGCCTTGGCCTTTGCACTTGCCAAGACCTCCCCCCTTGGATGCCCCTCCCTGACCACCTTCATTTTGTCGGCTGAACCCATAGCTCTTAGAGCATTGCCTTTCACGCCAGCCTTGCCTGACTCGCTGGGCTGAGTCAGACCCCAATTCACCCTATAGTCTCCCTCAGTACTTGGCACCGTGGGTACCAATGGGTCTTGCCCACTACTCTGAAAACTAGAAATCTTCCTGTCCCTCAGTCTCAGGTGTAAAAAGAGAATAACTGTAAGACCTACCCTGTATTTCAAGTGAGTTTCTGAAAGGACTAAATGAGTGAACACCCACTGAGCACTTCGAATGGTGCCTGGCTGCTAGTAAACGCTCACATTGGTAGCTGGTATGCATTACAATTGCTATTCAGGAACTAGGGACTCTGTGACCAGCTGATGGATTGAGTGGTCTTGGGTCCTCCAGGCCAGGGAATCCCAGTGTCTTCAAGCACCCATGAAGTTCCTCCGTGTATGTCTTAATCACTTCAGGGCGCTATAACAAAATTCCGTAGACTAAGTGGCTTATACACAGAATTTCTCATGGTTCTGGAGGCTAGAAGTCCAAGATCAGGGTGCCAGCACGGTCAGGTTCTGAGTGAGGGCCCCATTCCTGTTTATATAGGGCTGTCTTGCTGTATTCTCACCTGGTGGAAAGGTAGTTCTTTGCCCTTCTACGGGGCAGTAATCCCATTAATGAGGGCTCAACCCTCAAGACCTAATCACCTCCCTAAGGCCCCACCTCCTAATATATCCCACTGGGGGTTAGGATTTCAGCATATGAGTTTGGGGAACATATTCTGTCCGTAGCAGTATCCTTACAATAAACTCCTACTTGGGCTCCTGTGGGTTTCTGGTCTGTGCAGCACAGCAAGTCAGGCCAAGCAGAGTATTATACCCAAAACCCTGCAACATGCACAGCTTATTGTAAGTTCAAGCTGAAGTATCTCGGTTCAGAAATCAGAACGCCCAGGCCTGCAGAATGACACCTTGGAACTTGATTTAACTTAACATCTTCCCCTTGCACCCAGCTTGGGGGGCATGAGATAAGCACTGGGGACAGGGGCTGTGCTTGGTGCCTTCCTTGCTCCTTCCTGAGCTTCAGCTAGCCTGGTCCTGCCTCCACCCACCTGGGGCTACTACCAGGGAGGAGGGAGGCTACAGTCTCACCTCTGGTCTGGCAGGGCATAAGCTGACCACCCCTACACCCGGGGATAGTCACAGGCTCCCTGCTCCCTCTCCTGAGCAATGTGTCACTTCTCTGGGTGGGTGTTTACCTGGTGGCTGCAGGGGATCCTCTACCCCTCTATGAGGACCACTAGACAGGACCTAAGACGACCCATCCCTGTGACTCCTATCTGTCCACGGGAAACACTCTTGCATCCCTTGCTCTGACAAATGCTCAGGAGCAAGCAGCTCCCAACATTGCAGCACACTCTATCTCCAAAGCAGCTCATGAGCCCTCCTTTCATGGCTGGGAGTCCATCCCCAGTCCTTGATGCCCCCAAATGGAGGGCCACATCTTAAGTTCTCTGAGGAGCCACCCTCACTAGGTTTCAGGTAAAGGAAGGCGTGCCCCATGTTCCACGCCCCAGCAGGACCAGATCATCAGATACTCACACCTTTTATTCCAGGGTGTGGGACAGGTTTCCCTGCATTTCCATTGAGAGGCTACATATGGTAATCTTACACCTCGTTTGAGAATTCTACATTTGTTGTCTCTTGATGCCCCCCACCCAAATTTCAGCTTACTGTTGTGATAAATTTATTACATGTACACTGGACAAAGGGTCACTGTTCCTTTGCTGGGCAGTTCTTGGGTTTCTCTGCCTGCCACCCCCTCTAAACCTGCACCTCGCACAGAGAAAGGACCCTGAAGATCTGCAGAGTGGGTACCCAGCAGCACATCAACTAGCACTAGTGGGGAGAACTTCCCGAGGCTACAGAAAGAACCATTCAAGAGAATTAGAGAAAACAGTGCCTGGTACTCACACAGATTGAGAATAGTGTTGTTTTCCACCAGCCAGACTAGAAAAACTCACAGCTCACCAGCATTGGGTAGACTTCTTGAGAAGGTTGTGCCTTGGAAATGGGAATTAGTTCTAGACTGAGCACTGCTCCAGATCTGCCTGACATCATATAAACAAGACCCCAAAATATCAAAGTGATTTGAAGCAATTTAACCACATCCCAGAACAAAGCTCAAGAAATTTTATAGGAACACAAAAATATCCAGCACCCAAAAAGATAAAATCACACTATCTGGCATCTAATCAAAGATGACCAGACATTTAGACAGACAAGAAAACACAACCCATAGTGAGGAGAATAACCAATTAAATAAACCAACCCAGAACTTACACAATGTTAGAATTAGCAGAGAAGGACATTAAAACGGTTATAACCATATCCCATATGTTTAAAAAAAGTTAATAGAATCACAAAAGACATTTTTTAAAAACCCTAATAGAACTTTTAGGGATGAAAACTACAAATTCTTGAAAACATACGGTATGGGATTAATGGCAAATTAGACATTATACAGGAAAAGGTTAGCGAATTTGAAGGCATAGCAACAGAACTTATTTAAAATAAAGCAGTGAGAAAAAAAGAATCCAGGAAAACAAACAGCATGAGTGAACTGTGGGACAATGTCAAGTGACCCAATATATGGATAATTGGGGTCCTGAAGGAGAAGAACAAGAAAGAGGAGGGACAGAAAAAATATTTGAAAAAACAATGGCTTAATATATGTTAATAAAAAAAATGGCTTAAAATTTTCCAAATTCAATGAAAACTATAAACTCACAAAGCCAAGAATTTCAATGAAACCCAAGCATAAGAAACATGGGGGAAAGAACTAAGGCCACACCATAATTGAATTCCTCAAACTCAGTTATTAAAAAAAGAAACAGAGGGGAAAAAAGCCACATAACAAGCAGAAGAACAAAATAAAGATGACATCAAATTTCTCTTTTTTTAAAGATTGATTTATTTGAGAGAGAGAGACAGAGAGTGGAAGGAGGGAGGGGCAAAGGGAGCAGGAGAGAGAAACTCAAACAGACTCCATGCTGAGAGCAAAGCCTGATGGGGGGCTTGATCTCCCGACCCTGAGATCACAACCCAAGCTGAAACCAAGACTCAGATGCCCAACCAACTGTGCCACCCAGGCGCCCTGGATGACATCAAATTTCTTATTGGAAATTACATAAATGAGAAGACATTGGAACAGCATCTTTAAAAGAAAGAAAAAAATCCTGCCAGCCTAGAATTCTATACCTAGCAAAAATAACTTTCAAAAAATGAAGGTGAAAATAAAGATGTTTTCAGACATAAGAAGGCCCACCATGAAGACAGAGGCACAGTGCCTGATTGGCCTTGTTGGATTTTATAGACACATTTATTGCTAGGGCAAGCTTCTCTGACTCATTGCTGGGTACCCTCCAAGACTGCCAGTTTTGAGTGGAACCCAGAGCACAAATGAGCTTTCCAGCAGATCCAGGCTTTGGTGCAAGCTACCCTGCCACCTGAGCTCTATGACCCAGCAGACCCTCTGTTGTGAGTGTGAGTGTCAGAGACTCTTGGCAGGGAAGTCCCAATAGGAAAATCCCTGTGTATACACACAGGGTTTTGGAGTAAGGCCATGCCTTCTGCTGAAAGCTCTTCTGCAGTTCAAAGACAGCTCCTGGCTTGCTGCTGGACCTTAGCAGAGACTTAACACCTGGCCATGGACACCAAGAAACTATGCAACCCAAGCTGTCCATTACAAAATAGGTAGTATCTTATCCACGAAATCATAAAACTGTATGTGCATGCAGCGATCGATTATAAGATGAGACTGAGCCCAAGCAGACCTGGGAGGAATGAGTAAACTTCATGAGTAAGTAGGTAGCTTAGCCTCCATGGTATCTGTTCCTACTCTTTTACCAACTCTTCTGAACCCATGGCTACACCCTCCTGGGAAGGGCTGTGATCAGTCAAAAAAGGATTGAGAAGGTGGGGCCTGATTTGAAGATTGGTCTGCCCAGGGCTAGCCAGAGGAGGGTGGCTGCCGCTTTGCGAACACACTCAGGGGAAACCCTGAAAGGCAGTGGTGAAGAAAAATTCCCCAGGAGGCAAAACTTTTATGTTGATCCACAGGCAGTGGCTAATGGGTTGGCTTGCCAATCAAAGACTTGGAAAAAACAAACTTTTTCTAGGAGCTGTAGGGGAAATGCAAGTGGTTGGATCGCTCAGGATGGGCACAGAATGCTCATCAAAGGGCATCTACTGTGGAGGAGGCTCTTGTGGGTCAAGTGGACCCATTGTGAGGATATCGGCCTCTTTCCTCCCCTCTCGTGGGGCTTTCTCAACAGGCCCGTGTACTAGTGACCGAGGAGGCAGGCATGGAGGCTACGCAGGGGCTCATCCACATGGACTTCCCTCACTGAGGCTGACTTGGCTTCCATTACAGCTGAGTGCCCACCGTGTCAACATTAGAGCCCCACAGTGAGCTCCTATTATGGTGCCATTCCCCCAGGGGATGGGCAGTTGCCTAGATGCCAGGTTGGTGACGCTGGGCCCCTTCCATCGTGAAAAGGGCAGTGGTTGGTCCTTGCATACTTCAGGTCAGTACTCGCCTTTCCGGCCACGTCACTTCTGCTGGCACCACCATTTGTTGACTTGGAGAATGTTTTATTTATCCATCACCAAGGCAACTCCAGCATTGCCTTAGACTGAAGGCCTCATTTTCTGGTGAAGGAAGCACAGCAGGCAGACAGCCCATGCCCATGAAATTCCCTGGACTTACCATGTGCCCCGACACCCCAAAGGAGCTGCTTCAGAGAATAGTAGAATGGTCTGCAGAAGACTAGTTATGGTGCTGGAGGAGAGCCAACACCCCGGTCCCTGCGGTCCAGACTGTGGTGTGTGCCTCGACCCGCAAGGCAAGATATAGCCATCCCTCCATCGCCCAAATGCGCGGGTGCGGGAGCCACGCAGTGCAGGTGGGACTGTTCCCTCTCGCTATAACACCACATAACACACTGGAAGAATTTCTGCTTTCCTTCCTGTGACCTTGGGCTGGTGCCCAGGAGAGGAATGCCTTCATCAGGAAACAGTCATGCTTCCAGTGCATTAAAGCTGAGGCTGCCCCTGCCCCCCACCGGCTATTTCTGGTTCCTCATGCCACGGAACCAGCAGGCAGAGAAGCGAGCACTGTGGGCCTGGGACATTGAACCCAAGCATCAGAGAGACTTCGCATTGGTTCTATGCACTGGGCTGGGGCAGGGGATGACGTCTGGAGCCCAGGGGTTTCACTGTGGTGATTAACGATTCTTCCTGGGATAGGGAAAGGAGCTCATTCATGACAGGCCCATAAAGGACTCAGGTCCTGAAGGAACAAAAGTCTGGGTCACCCCACCAAGACTAACAAACAGTGCTGCTGAGGAGCCTGCAGAGGGGGCAGGACAGAGTTGGTGGCTGAAGAGTGTGCCTCGTAGCAGGTGCTCCTGCAAACAGACCTCATGGGGACTGTCTTCTGCTTGCCCGTCTTCCCCCGCACCCCCCACCCCTTCTATGAAGAGCACGGCTGAGGCCTGGCCTCTTAGGCTCAGGATGGCACACTCTGGGTTGGCATCACCCAGGGTGATCAGTCGAGGACACATTTCCCGCATAGGACCAGGGCGGATGCTAAAGGACACGAGGGTGGTCAGCGTGCCTCTGCCTCTCAGGTGCCCTCTGCCCTTCTCTGCCTGCTTTGTGCCCCCAATGGGCTGCACCTTTAGGATGGGGAGCTCGGGGCAGAGTCAGGTGGCTATCTATCCCCCTCCTCCCTCTTCCCTGTGACTGCAGCCACAGCCTGCCTGGGGCCCCTCTCCTTGAAGCAGCTGTCCCCAAGTTCCAGCCACCCCTCCTTCCTGCTGCCCCTGGAGAACCCAGGGTACTAAAAGCTCTCAGCCACTGCCAGCCCTGGGAGCTTGCCCACACTTCCCGAGGGGCCCCAGTCCCTGCCCACACCTTGGTAAATAGGCCACTTTTTGTGCTGTCCTTGATTTCCCTGCTTTCACGGGCCCCTGCTGGGACTCTGACGGAGGCAGTCATATGTACCAGTAGTATTCATTATCAGTTACCTGCAATTAAATAATGAAAACCTGAACTTCCAACCCTAGACACATAGATCCATAATGGTCCATGTAGTCATTAAAAAAATTATGGGGATCGGGGCACCTGGATGGCTCAGTTGGTTAAGTGCCTGCCTTCGGCTCAGGTCATGATCCCAGGGTCCTGGGATCGAGCCCACGTCGGGCTCCTTCCTCGGCGGGGAGCCTGCTTCTCCCTCTCCCTCTCCCTCTGCTTGCCACTCCACCTGCTTGTGCTCTCCCTCTCTCTATCAAATAAATAAATAAAATCTTTTTAAAAAAATTATGGGGATCCATTCATTCAAGCAACCCAAAGCTGCTGAAGGCCCGCCACGTGCCAGCACCAGCCCTGGGTACCAAGGGTACAGCAGTGTCCCAGATGGATGCCCGAACGTCCGCTCTAGTCCGGGGACAGACCACAGACCAGGGCACAGAGCGGTAGAAAGAGGGAATTTTGGAGAGTGGCCAGGGCTTCGAGGAAAGCAGACTCGGCAACGTGATGGAGAAGGAGGGGGGACCTGCCTTACAGAGATGGGGGACCCAGGGAGGCCTCTGCCCCTCAGTGCCCCTGCAGCTAAGACGTGAGCAGGAAAGAAGAAGCCATGTGAGGCTCTCCAGGCACAGAATGGGAACCGAAGGTGGTCAGCGTGAGACGGCAGGGAGGGGGCAGGCCAGACATGCATGGGTGGGCCCTGGCCGATGCAACATTCTGCAATGGCCCCACTTTCCCTGCCCGTTGCCGCCTGGGTCCTGTGGTCACGGTGACCCTGGTGGCGGTTCCTGAGGTTTCCTGCCACCCAAGTCTCTGGGCCGTGGCTCTTCCTAAAGGGTGTTTGTCCTCCTCCTGCTCAACCTCCCAGCTGACAACATGGAGGACTTTGAAGATCAGGGGCATGAGCCAGTATCCTGCCAGGATCAGACACAAAGAAGGTGCCCACAGAGACGTGTGTGCATGAAGGAAGGAGGCTGGGAGCCCGGGGAGGGTGGCAGGGATGGAGGGAGGGAAGGCTAGACAGTCCTCTCTCGAGTGTGCTGCTTCTTGTCTCCTTGGCATCTTGACATAGACCGGACTGTGAGTTTGCAAGCCTTGCCCTCCTAATCCCCCCATGCATGTCCTTGCCTGAGATGCCCCATTGCCTCCAGGAATGTTCCCGGCATCCCAAAGCACTGAACCCAGCAGTGCCCAGCAGCTGCCCATGCAGGATGCTCTGCAGGCTGGGCGAGAGGACCAGACCAGAAGCAGCAGGCTGACTCTGTGACCCCCAGCTCCTCATCTGAAAGGGACATGGAGTCCCTGCATTGCAGAGGCTGCAAGACATCAGAGGTCATGGCCATAGCCTGCAGTCCCACTGGGCACCTTCTACGCAGAAGTCCTGCAGTGGTACTTACAAATAGTAGCTGCTGGAAGGTGAGACAAGGTGGTGATCGAGACAGTGTGCACCACCTCCTCCCTGCCCTGCTGGCCTCCCTACCTGGCAGTCTCCCCTGCCCTCCGCCATGGCCAGAGGCATCTTCCCAAAGGCTGGCTCTGACCACATCTCTCCTGCTCAGAAGCCTTCCATGGCTCCCCACTGTCTCAGGGATAAATGGGGCCCTCTGGAGCCTCCAATCTAGGATTTCTGTTCCAGAGCCCACAACAATGCAGAAAGAACCACTCACTGCCTGGAAGGAGCACGTATGCAGACTGGACCAGGGAGTCAGGGAGGAGGCATCCAGAGTGCATGTGTGTTGGGGGCAGCTTAGGGGAGGACACCAAGGCTTCGCAACAAAACCTGAAAACACTCTAAGTGCTCTGTGCACAGCGCTTTGCAGACCAACCCGCTGAGAAATCGGTGAGGCAGGGACAGGAACGGCCCCCTGTTTCAGAAGAGCAAACCAAGGCTCGGGGAAGTGAAGCAGCTGCTGGGAAATGGCAGGGCCTGCTTCTGAGCCCAGGCAACCTGGCCCACCACGCTGCCTTCCCCAAAGTAGCAAGGCCCTCCTTCTAAACCAAGCTGGTGTCCCCTCCTGGGAAAAAAGAATAAACCTGGAGACTTCTATCTGTCGAGCACTTCCCACGCAGCCTCTTGCTTATCTGCGTTCAGTCTTGTTCTCCTCCTCACTAGTGTTTGAGGAAACTGAGGCTCTGAGTGGCCAAGAGACCCACCCAGGGGCACCCAGCCGAGTCAGGACTTCCTCTAAGTCTGTGTGGCCAGTAGAGGCCTGAGTATTGCCCCTGAGCACAGAGATGTCCCCAGGCTGCAAGGCTGACATGTCCTGCCTGGAATGTGGACCCTGGAGGCCTAGGAGGGTCAGACCGAGGCTATTCCTGTCCCTCTGCCACCCCTTCCACCTTGTGGTTCTCAAAGTGCGGTCCCCAGACCCAACTAGCTGCATCGGCCCCCGGGGAACTTGTTAGAAATGCACGTCAGACTCACTGACCCAGAACCAGTGGAATAGGGGCCTCCCTGTAATTCGGCCGCATGCTCAAGACTGAGAACCAGCCCAGGGGCTCTGGACTGATTCCGTTTCCTTCCAGGGCCTCTGTTCTGGGCCATGGTGGGTACGAACCGCCCCACCCCCCGGAACAGAGAGAGGGAACCCAGGGTGCGTGCGTTCACCTTCAGGGTGACACCTACTTTGGACACCGCCGTGGCCAGTCCCCTGCCTCATCTGACTGAGTCCAGCAGAAGAACGAAACCCATTAGCAAGTTACCCCTTACCTGCTGAATGGGTCTAATGCTCCCCACCTCGTGCGGATTAAGTGGGGTAATGAGCGGGGTGGGCGGACAAGGCACTTCACAACTCCTTTATCCTCAATAGGATCTCACCCGCCCCGTGCCCCTCGCCGAGCTCAGAGGACCAGCTCCCTAAATTGGCCGTCGAGACCCCCAGCGCGGGTCTCCCTGCGGACTGTGCGCGGGTCAGGAAGTCGGAGGCCAGGCCCCTCCCCGCAGGGCCCGCGGCCCGGGCCGCCCCTTGTGCCCGTTCTTCCGGCCCTTCCCCGCCACGAGGAGCGCACGCCCCCGGGGCGCAGGGTCGGGGGCCCTCTGCTCCCACTCACGAGGCGCGCCCGGGGCGGCAGCTGTCGCACTGCGCGTTCGGTGAATGGACGCGGGAGGAAACCGGGGCCCGCGCCGCCGAAGGACCCGCCGTGGGGGGGTGTGGGGGGGCGGGACCGAGTGGGGCTGCGGGGGCCGGGTTCGGGGGCGGCGGGAGCACGGGAGTGCCCGCGCCCGGGCGTGCGTTCTCCTCCGCTGCACCCCGCGCAGGGGCCGGCAGAATCGGGGGTGCCAGGTCCCATCGCTCAGCCTGCTCGGCCTCCAGGCCTTGAACCCCGCAGGCGGGGCTGGGAGGAAGGGCCGTCCTCTCCCCCGCCCCACACCCCCACCCCCGCGCCGTTTGGCTCGGGTCCGGCCTGTCGCCGGGCCCGCGGTCACGGCTTTGCCCCCCAGCGCGCAGAGGGTTCACGTGGGGGCTTTTAGAGCCCAGCCTCCGCCGGCCGGAAGAATCGATTAACGGGAGGCTGCCGGGGAGTGGGCAGCTTCTGAGCGGTCCGAGGGCCTACAACCTCCCCCCCACCCCGGGGTCTGCAGGGACTCGGCGCCCCCGGGGCGTGGGGAGAGGAACGACTCCAGGGCTCGCCTGCGGCCCCCGGTCTTGGAAGGCAGGAGGGGCCGGGAACACAGAGTCCCACGCTCAGTTCTGCGCCGTGAGCCCTGAGGCAAGCCGCCTCCCTCTCGGCGTCTGCGTCTGAGCCCGTACCTGTCCCCAGGGCTGCGGTGAGGGAGGACCGGCCGGATTGGCCGCGTCCCAGCTGGGGTGTGGCCAGTGGTAAGTGGAGGTACCGCGAGAGGTGTGCCTCCCCACCTCCTCGCGCCCCAGTACCCCAGAGCGGCAGCCCAGCGCGGTGGTGAGCAGTCTCGTGTGCCCCCTCCAAATCCCAGCCTTGCCTCGCACTCAGCTCTGTGGCCCTGGGCAGGTTTCTCAGCCTCTCTGTGCCTCTGTCTCCTCCATAGAATGGGATAATAAAATACTCTCCTTCCAGGGTTTCCATGATTAAATGAGCTAGGCAAAGCACCCAGGCAGGGCCTGGTACACAGGAAGCGCTGCGCAACCTCGGCTAAAATTGCGGTGTATCACCCCAGAACAGTGCTACGCTATACAAACGTCTGTGTGCATTAAAGGGGCACCTATTTTAAACTTTATGTGTCTTACACAAAGGTGGCTCATGGCAGGCACTGCTCATTTACCAAGGCTTCCTGGAGAAGGGTCTGTCACCACCTCTCTGGACAGGAGCTGCGGCTTAGTGGGCTGGGGATGGGTGGCCATATGTGGTGAGACCTGGGATCTCCGAGGATGGCCAGCCGGGTCCTGCCCTTTGCTCCTGGCAGTGGGTAGACCTCTGAAGGTTCTAGACATTAGAACTCTGACACCCCACCCCCACCCCACCACCAGGTATCCTGCCCACCCTCACCTTCTGGGAGTGGGTTGGGGTGAGGCAGCTGGAAGGACTGGCGACAGCACTGCCCCAGTGGTGGGCGGGCCCAGAGTGGGGTGGGGCCCGCGCTCTGCTAGCAGGACGCGGGTGGGATGACGTCTGCCGGCGAGCAGCGTGACCTTGGACAGCTCTCTTCCTTCCCTGCTGCCTGGGTCAGCTTTGCAGTGGGACCAGCCTCAGGGCCCGGCAGCAGCCCCACCCTCGCCTGCCCTAGCCGGAGTCCCCACACTTGGGCTGCCTCTCTCGCTTCCATCCCCACCTGTCCAAGGTCACCTGTCCTTCAGGCAAATCAAGCACCGTCCCCTCCTCTCAGGCCACCGGCTACAGACCTCGGATGGGCCCTTGGAGTCGAGCTCCCTGCGCGGGGGACCAGCGGGCTCCCCGGCCTGTGAAATGGGGAGCAACCCCCTTCCTCCGCCAGTGCGCAGGGGGCCAGCACCGCGCGGGACGCCCGCGGGGGAGCCTGGACGGCTTTGCCTCCCATTCTCCCGCGACCCACTCTTTTCGAGCCCCAGTTTTTCCCGATGTGCCAGGGGTAGAGGCTGCGGGCGGCGGCGCTGAGTGGGGAAGGAACGTCAACCCGATCTCCCCTGGCTCCGGCGACGGGAATCTGCGCCCGCCCCCGCGGGGAGGAGGGGAAGGCCGGAGGCTTGGAGAAACTGAGACCAGGAGACAGACTCTGAGCCACCTGGTCCGAGGGGAGAGCGGGGCATCGGACAGCGCCCGTCCGAGGGGAGCGAAGCCCGCAGGCGGGCCGTCCGTTAAGCTGTCTTTCCCTCTTTCGTGGGGAGTGGGACGTGGGGAATGGGGCGGAGAGATGGGCGCCGGCAGGCTCTGGGTCTGCGCATGGCCGCGCCTTCGCCCACCACCGGGGAGGTCCCTGGACGTTGAGCGGTGTCTCCCAGGCTGGGAGGGGTGCTCGAGGGAAGCCCCGCGGCCCACCGGGAACGCCCAGCCCAGACCCCTGGAGCCCCGAAGGGATGGGCCTGGCATCCCTAGTGACACCCTGCCTCATTCACCCCGACTCCCTCACATGCCCCAATCCCCCATGCTCGGTCCTGCACAGTGCAGGTCAAGGGAGGGCGGTTCAGGTCTGGAGGACAGGCCCGGGTCTTTCTCCTATCCCTACTCCAGCCTCCCAGGGAGGACAGATTCCCCCCACCCCCGGGATTGCCCCCAGCCGGCCCAGACCGCCCCTCCGCCCCAGGGCACACGGCAGGCCTCAGGGATGCTGTGGTGGTGGCTGATGGCGACGCTGGAGGCTCCTGGGTCCTATAGACCCTGCGAAGTGTGCTTTGCACTGTGCGCGCCCACCTGCGCACCCTTGCTCCCTGGGACTGCCTCTGTTGGTGTGATTCTCTTATTATGACATTTTAAAAACTCTGAAATCTGGGGTGCCTGGGTGGCTCAGTCGTTAAGCGTCTGCCTTCGGCTCAAGTCATGATCCCACGGTCCTGGGATCGAGCCCCGCATTGGGCTCCCTGCTCAGTGGGAAGCCTGCTTCTCCCTCTCCCACTCCCTCTGCTTGTGTCCCCCCCCCACACCGCGTCAAATAAATAAAATCTTAAAAAATAAAATAAAAGCTCTGAAATCTGATCATTTGCATTAGAGAGAAACGTCCTGAAACTTTGTGCAGTCAACCAATTCTGAGGGGCTGAAGATTTAGTGTTGGTGCCAGACAGGTGGAAATTTTATTGAGATGAGACAGTCAGCAGAAGGGGAGGGAGGTTTTCTCCAGCCAGACCTTTCCTCAACCATCTCGGCCAATTCATCCCTTAGCCGGTCCTCTTCTTACCTGCGGTAATTTAGTTAGGACCCTTAGGACCAAGGGCATCGAGGCTCAGGCCTGAACCTGCCTCTCGAGGATCAGCACGTGAGGACAAAGAACAGCCCGATGCTCGTGTCACACTTAAAAATATTAAAGGTTTCAAATTAACACCCCAAAGCTGCCGTGTTGTCACTACCCTGCCGAGGCCATCTGGGAGTCTCGGGTGTTTTACCCGAGAATGGCCGCAAGAGGGCACGCAGAACAAACCTTCTTGGACCAGAACCAGGATTCCACCCGCCCTGGGTACCCCCAGCCCAGGCAGGCTGCCCTCACCCCCATTCAAGCTTTGGAGGGTGTGTGTGGTAAGGGGGTGGCTAAGGGCATAATTCTAGTCTCACCGCGGCCATCAACGCGGGAACATCAGAGATCGTTGGTCCTTACTCTTCACTTAGTCCACTCTACCCTCCCACTACATCGGTAGGGACTACAGGTCCAGAAAGGGGCAGGGCCTCCCAAGGATACACGGCAAAGGCTGGGTGAGGCCAGGACACAAGGCTCCTGCCTCCAGATCTGCCCGTCTCCTCGTGGAGGCCGGGCGGGAGGAGGAGCAGCCCCATTGGAGGCTGGAGGCAAAGATGGGCCCGAGGCTGACTCTGCGGGCTCAGATGCGGGCCTCCAGGCCTGTTTTTAAAGATACTCCCCGTCCCCAGCCTGCTGCTCCACCACCAGAGCCTTGGCCTCAAGGGCCTTGAGCACTTCCTGAGAAGCCTGTTAGCAGCAATCCCCAGGAGCCGTGAGGCCCTTGTCAGCTAAAACCTTGGATGATAACCAACACCCTAGGTGACAGCTAGCACCCTCATTAACAAGTAGGAAGAGCAATTCCGGCCCCAAGTGGAAAGTGGCCTTTTGGGGGCTGGGGGGGTGTAAATGGGAGCACGCCAACATGCACTTTCCTGACACAGGGTGTCTAGGTGTAGGGAGGGTACATTTGCAGACATGGCACCACCCTGGCGTCGCTGTGTGACCTGAAGGCAGGCCCCTGTCCTTCTGGTTCCCCGGTTCAGGTACTCCTCAGTGGAGAAACGCATGTGGAACTTGCTTAGAACTTAGCTGACTGGGATACTTACCTGCCTAAAACCCTCCTAGAGCTCCCTGTTGTCATCAGGGACCCATCATCAGGGACCTATCCCTTAGTCGGGTGTTCCTAGTCTTGCACGACTTCTGCCAACCTCTTTTTCCAGTCTTACCCCTCTTTACACCCACATCATCAGGTCTCCCAAACTGCAGCCTCCGTGGCCAGATCAGGCCTCTGCCGATCCTGCTGTGATGTCCCCTCCTGGTCCTCCCCCTGGGAAACTTGTGCACAGAGCTCTGGCTGTCCTATGGCCAGAAGAGGGAGGCACCAAGGTTTAGACACAACATATATTTTTACAATGACACTTCTCTGTCTGACTTGTTTCTTCTTTTTGGATCATCAGATTGTGAATTCATCAGACCATGAATTTGGATGGGATCTTATTCATCTCGATGATCCTAGAACCCAGCACTAACGCTGAGTAATACATGTTTCATATTTATGTTTCATATTAATATTTATTAACGCATGTTTAGTTTATGATTGAATGGTGAGAAGATAGGTGGGTGAGTGAATGATTGGTATGAGTGGTAGAGAGAAGTGAGAAAAGTTAACTGATGTTTATGTGTATGGGTAACAAGGATATAGGGGTAATGGATGAATGCATGGCAGAATGATGGATGGGTGAAATACTAGGGGAATGCACGGTTGGTAGGGGATGAATGACTGGATGGAGAGGTGAATTAATGGATGAGAGATGGATGCAATGTAGAATGTGTGTGTGCGTGTGTGTGTGACGTGGATGAGTGTATAGATAATGGTTGGATAAGTATCGGAAGCATGGTAGAGGGAGGTACTAGACGGTGGATCGATGGAAGATGGTGAATGGTGGATGCATTTATGTAATGGTCATTGGTTAAGTAATGAGCAGATAACTAGACTATAGATTGATAGATGGAGAGTGGATGGATGTGGACAGTAAATTGATAGACTGATGGATACTGAGAGAATCTACAGAGAGAGGATGAATGACAGATAATAGGTGGTGGATAGTGGATGCTTGGTGGATGGATGAATCATGGAAGCATGGATGGATGGTGGATAAATAGTAAGTGGATGATTATGATGGATCTCTCCATAGAGAATGGATGGATAAATGGCAGATAAATGTGAATGGATGTATGGTTGAGGGATGGATTGTGAATGATGTACAAGGGGTTGAATGGTGCATGAATAGAGAAAAAGATGGCAAATGAATGGTTGCTAGGTCAATGGATAGTGGTTTGTGTACTATGGGAGTATAGGTGGAAGGTAGGTAATGAAAAGATAATGAATGAGTGGATTCTGAATGGATGATTATGTGATGAATGGATGATAATTAAATGACAGACGGCTACATCTCAGAAAATGGAAGGATGAAAAGTGAAAAGTGAAGGAGAGGATGGTGGAGAGATGGTGGATGGACGGTAGATGGTGAGTGGTGTATGGTAAATGCATGGTTTAGTGTATAAATGGAGGAAGATGGGTACATGGCAAGTGAATGAATAATGAAGATGGATATTAAATGGATAGTGAGTAATGGGTGGGAGCTGATGCACAGTTGATAAATGGATGGATCATGGATGGATTGTAATGGTGGATGGATTATGTTGGTTGAATGCTCACTGTTATTCTCTATCTCCAGCACCTAGAACAAAAGTTGGCACATAGAAGGCACTCAATAAAGTTTTCTATAATGGATGAATATGGATGGATGGTAGAAGATACCTGAATGGGTTTTGGATGAATAGTGAATTATGGCTGGATGATGGATAGAGGATATTGTGAGATGGACAATGAATGGATAGATATGTGGTGGATAGGGATAAGAGTTGGGTGGATGGTAGATGGTTAGTGAGTGGATGGATGGTGGGTCATAGTTCATAGAAATATGAATGGAGGAGTGATGGTGATTGGTAACTGAATTGTAGATGAGACGAATTGTGGCTGATTGTATAGATGGAGGCTAGTGGATGGGTAGTGGATAAATCCAAGTAAATGAGCAGTAGATAAATGACAACCAGACCTATGGTAGGTGGATAAATGAATGGTAGATGGATAGTGGTTTAATACTGATGGAAAGCTGTTAGTGAATGATGCGTGGGTAGGTGGTGGATGGATGGATGGTGAATTAATGTTGGACTGATGGGTATTTTTGTGGTGTATGGATGCTTAGTAAATAGTGGGTATGGGTGGCGAATGGATGGATGCGTGGCTGAAATGAATACTGGTTGGATCATGGGTGGTGGTTGGGGTTGGAGGGTTAATGAATGTGGGATGGTGATTGGATGGTGATTCGTTGGAAGAGGATTCCTGAATAGGTGGTGCATGGTGGATAATGGTTGGATGAGTGGATGCTGAATGGTGGAGTGTGGATGTTGGCTAGAAGCTGGATGTTAGATAAAGGATGGTGGGTGTTAGATGTTGGATGGTGGAAGGGTGGGGAATTATGTGGATCAGAGGTTATGCACCTTGGCCTCAGGCATCAGGTCTGTACACCAGGCTGAATGCAACTGTCCCAGGACTCTTTTGTTCCTTTTTGGGAATGGGATTGGGGATGAAAATGAGCAGGAAGCAGGGCAGTAACACACCCTGCCCCCATCCCGTTGGCCATCCCACTTGTTTTCCTTCTCTTCACTCCTTCAAATTGGAGGGTGTCCTCCTTCCTTGTATCTGGCCCCATTGAAATCTGACCTCCATCCCAATTCCTGAACCTCGAACCTGAGGCTTGGGGTCTCAAGTGACTGGGATCAGGTTCTGGGGGATGCTGTTTTGTCAAAGGGAGGATGCGGCCGGGGTGCTACCTGGGAGCTGGGGCTGGGAGCGCGGAAGCGCCCCGGGGCCTGAGTGTGAATGAGGGGCCGGGAGCGCGCGTGTGGGCGGGGAGCGCGGGGGAGGGCGGGCGGCAGCCAGGGAGGGCGAACCCAGGCTCGCAGCTCCGAGCCCAGCCTGGCGACCCGGCGGGAGCATCCTGCGCCGGAGGGTGAGTGTGAGCGAGGCGCAGGGGGCGCCCCCTCCCCACACTAGTCCCAGCCCTCGCCCCCGGTGCGCCCTGGCTGGGAGGGGAGAAAGGGGGGAGTTTGGGGAGTTTCGAGTCGGAGCTGCCCCGGGGAAAGAGGAGGGAGTGGGGGCCGCGCTCAGCTGCCGGCTGCGGACGCCGGGCTTCGGGCGAGAGTAGTGCTCCTGGGGGCCGGCGGAAGTGTGGGGGGTGGGAGTCCTTGAGGTGCGGATGCTGCCGCTGGCGCTGGACCCCGGCGCGGGACAGCGGCGAGGTAGCCCTTAGAGACTTGCTGGCTGCCTGCCTGGCCCCTGGCTCAGCCCAAGGTGACAGCTCTGTCATCGGCCTCCCTCATCTGTCTTTATCCCTCTGTCTCTCCGTCTCTCTCCCTCTATCTGTATGGTCCCTCTGGCTCTGTTTCCCTCTTCTCTCTCCAGTCCTGTCACCTCTGTTTTGTCTCTGTGGCCAGCTGGTTCTTCTGCTTTCCCTCTGGGCTCTTTCTCGGATCTGTGTGGATCTCTGAGTCCAGTCTCTTGGTCTCTGCCCTGGCTGCCCGGGGCTCTAGCTGAGGTTCTGAGTCCTGGGATGGGTTTCCAGGAGGGGCTCATATGGAAGGACTGATGCGGGAGCATCGGCTGGGAGAGGGAGGGTAGGCGCTCACTCTCTCCGGCTAGGGATTGGGTGGAGGCATATGGCCCCCTCCCAGCCTTCCCTGGGTCTCAGCTGGGACCTGACCAAACTGAGCTGGGTGTTCGGTGCTCATATCCCAGAATAACAACCCTCCGCCTCTGCAGGGTGCCCACAGGACCCCTCCCCCACAACCAGCAAGGCTTCACAGGCATTCCATCCCCCAGCTTGCTGCTCTCCCTCTGCCCAGGTCCCTCCCAGCACTCCTGCCCCTTGCCGGTGGCCCCCTGCCGCCTCCCAGCCAGACCCCTCCCCCATTTCTGCCTCTGGCCTAGTGCAGGTGGAGAGTCCAAGGCCGGTGCCTATGAGGCCCACCAGGGCTTCTCTTCCCGAAACTCTTGCTGTGCTCTCTCTGGCTGGGCTCCCTTGCCCTTGTGCTGGCCCGAGTGGGCGTGGCCAAGTGCGGCAGGATGCCGGTTTCCCTTTGGTTGTGGGTATCGAGGGCCCGGCCCCGAGTGGGTGTGGGGTGTCCGCTCTCAGAGAGGACGTGGCCACCTTTGCCTCTGGCTGACTTGAACCTGACCCCCGCTGCTCCCAGCCTCCTGGCTCAAACCCGTTTGGGTCCCCAGATCTCTTGCCCTCGCCTAGCTGTTCCCTGTCGCAGACATCTCTCCTCCCCACTGGCCTGGCTGCCTCCTGCTCAGCCCCCAGGCCTCAGATCAGCTGACCGTCTTCAAGGAAGACTTCATGGGTCTCAAGGCTGAGTCAGCTTCTCCTGCTCTGCCCCTGCAACCCTGGGCATGGTGGGTGGTGCCTGTCCAGGGCCCCCTCCAGTGGTGGGTTTGGGCGGGGAGCAAGGGTACAAGAGGTCCAGCTGAAGCAGGGGGCGGTGGGCCCAGGGTGGGGTGGGTGTAGGCTGGAGCAGTCGGAAGCTTCCAGGAGGAGAGTGGACTCCAGTATCTGTCCCACAGCAGACACCTCGTTTCTCCCCCTGTCTTCGTGCACCCCAGCAGTGGCAACAGCATGACTGCCCCCCAGCCTGCCATGCCAGAGCTAAGGCCAGTGGAGGAGGCTGGAGGCCCAGCAGGAAAGGTATGCAGTTGGGGCCCTGGGGCGTGCCAGCCATGGGGGACAGGAGCAAGCCAGCCTCAAGCCCTGGCCTGTGATTTGAGGAATGCCTCAGTTTACGCATCTGTGTGAGAGAGGCGGTTGCTCCTCTCTGGAAGTCTGCTCCATGAAGCAATTGAAGGCGAAGCTCACTGGCTTCCTCAGCACCACTCCTGGACCTCGAGGACTCTAGGGTTTGCTCCCCAAAGCAGTTTGCTCTCTGCTGGGTGAGGCAATGCCAGAGTCCTCTGCCCTGGTCCCCTAGTTTTCGGGGGCTGTGTTAATGCAGCCAAAAAGTGAAGTCCTGCACGAAGGGTGCAGTCTTGATGTTCTGCGTTCTAGAGCTGGGACACTGTCATCGTTAGCACTGCTGGCGGGCAGGGGACCAGCCCAGAGTCACACAGGGGCCTCCCTGGCAGGACAGATGGATGCCAAGCCTTAGAGCTCCAAGCACCGCTGGCTGGACCTCCCCCATCCCAGTGGCACACTCTGGGCCGAGGAGCGCCCCGGTTGGGGGTCAGCGGGCCTTCACAGAGGAGGACAGGGAGAAGAACGGCAGGTGGGGAGGGATTCCAGGAGGACCCGCAATGCTAGCAGGAGGAGCCGGGATGGTCCGGTCGCTGAGGCGTGGCCAGGTCCCTGCACTGCCGTTCCTCTGATTGTGGAGATGTCCCAGCCCCATGGGGTTCCCTGCGGTACCCGGTGGAAATGCCGATTCCTGGGCCCCCACCCTGAGAGTCTGGGCTCAAGCCCGGGAATGTGCATTTAAACACATGTTCAGATGGTTCTGCTGTGGGGGTTCCGAGCCACTTAGCAAAACCCTGCAGCTGTGTGCCTGCTTTTCCTCAAGGCGCTCACGCCATTGGGGGAGGGGGCCAGGCACCAAGCAGGTCTACATCGGAGAGTTGGGGGGTGGGGAGCTCCAGGAAGGGGGGCCTGCGGGAGCGGAGGGACGGAGGGACGTGGGACAGTGCAGGCGTCGGCTGCTGTGCAGCTCGGGCCTCTACCTTGGAAGGCCTTGAATGGGAGGCGGAGCTGCTGAGGGCACCAGGAGGGCCTGGGGAGGCAGCCCCCCCCCCCCCGCACACTCTCGTGGGCACCGAACAATGAGCCCAGAGCAAGCCCAGAGAGCCTCCGGTTGCCATGGTAACAGCTTCCCAGCTCCTCTGAGCGGGGGAGGAGACCAAGGACCCAGCAGGGAAGACCCCAGGAAGGGGCTGCGCAGGATACAGGAGGCAGCTGGGGATGCACAGAAGCCCTGGGCTCACTCACCATGTGGCTTTGGCCTCTCTGGTCTCAGGCTCCTGTCTGTGAAGCGGGCCTAAGGGCTGAGCCCAGATGGATCCTTTGGTGCCCCAGGTGCTGAGTGCTCCAGCCTCAGGGGTGGGATGGGGGAGGGGCCAGCACCTGCACAACCCCGCCCCCGCCCCCCCACAACCCCGCCTCCCCTCACACACACCTGAAGCTTGGGCAGGGAGGGCCCCTGATCCTCCCAGTGAAGAGTGCAGGACAGGTGTGGGAGGGAGCAGGGAGCCCAGGGCTCGGCATCGCCCTGACCGCTGCCCACCCTCCCTGCAGACTGCGGCAGGTGCCCGGGACAAGGGCCCTCGGCTGGGCCAGCGGCTGCCCTCAATTGTGGTGGAGTCCAGTGAGGTGGGTTCTGTGGAGAGTGGGGAGCTGCATTGGCCCCCAGAGGGCGCCCTGAGGGCATCAGCCCAGAGCCAGGTTGCTGCTGGTGAGTGAGGGGCTGTGGGGGTGCCAAGAGAAAGGTCAGAAGCAGGGGCTCCTCCTGCCCGCTCCTGCAAGCAAGGCCCTCCGCCCCTCCCATGTGCCCATCCTCCGAGCCTCTGCGTGGGCACCTGGGGGCCTCCTGGCCTTGCCCCTCTCGTTGTCCAGTGCCCCCTCCCACCTGCACACAAGGACCCTGTGTGTTGTGGTGGCCGCAGGCCTGGCCTGTGGGAGGTGCCCATTAAGGGTCTGTTGGACCCAGGACTAAATGCTCCCACTCAGAGTTCCAGCTCTTCTCTCCCTCCTGATTCATTGCCTTTGAGACAAGTGTGATTCAAAGGGCCTGGGACAAGTGTGATTCAAAGGTGAGGGGATGGGTGCTAAGCAGGCCTGACCCAGGTGCCCATGATGTGGGGAGTTGCGCCAGCCTGGTAGCAGGCTCCCCTGCTGGCCATAGGTGCCTGGTCAAAGGCCAAGGGGCTGCCAGAGCCAAGGAAGCTTCTGGAAGGAGGAGGATGTGTGGGCAGGAGAAGAGTCTTCCAGGGGCCAGGTGTGAGACGGGAGAGACAGCAGGCTAGCCAATGGGGGCCTCTGTGGAGGGCACATGAGGGGCGAGCTGTGCCCTGGGAAGTTTCGTGCCCTAGGGAGTCTGTCTCTTGAAGAGGAAATGAATTTGGCCTCAGCTGGGGCCACCCAGCACCCTCTTGCCCTCCTCCCCCAGCTTGGGCCCAGAAGGGGCCTGTCCGGGCCATAACCCCCACCTTTCCCCAAAGCCCCCTCAACCTCTGTCAGGTTCCAGCCAGGGCCCAGAGCGGCACCAGGGACCACCCCTTGGGTAACCACTGGAACTTGGGCTCTGGGGAGGGTCTCCAGGGGGGCCCTGGACTTCCCCTCAATCTGCCACCTCCTCGCTCTGGTAGACGTGTCAGGGGAGGGAGTGCTCCTGCTCCCAGAGCCGGGCCTTGCTGGGCCGTGCCTGCCCTGCCTGGCTGAAGCACCCACCCCCAGACCGCCCATCTCCTTGCAAGCCTATCAGAAATGCAACCCCACCAACATGGAGGCCTTTATGTTTCTGCAGCCCCCTCACCTAGGGAAGCACCAGAGAAGGCTCCAGATGACGCCAGCAGTGAGCGGGCCAGCTGCAAGGACCGGGCCCCCCAAGCCCCCCAGTGAGGGGACAGGGACATGGCCAGATTCTACTGGGAGGGGGGCCCCTGCAGACCCTGCCCCTGCTCACTGACAGTTGACAGGGCCTCGGCCCCAGGGTGGCTGGGCTGACACGTGGAGCGGGGAGAGGTGAGCCACCGCCTCGGCCTCACGAGGCCTGGCCAGGACCACAGGCCTGCCCTCTCCCATCCGCAGCCCAGGTCTGGATCACACCCTCCTTGTCCTGAGGTTTGAAGCAGAAATAAAGGCCCTTCCTGGTGGCTGGCGGGCACGTTTGCTAGGGACTCGAAGGTCTGGGGACAGTTTTGGTTTTGCCATGGCCTTCCAGACAAGGGCCATGACTCGGAGCCCAGGCTGACCAGGCCAGAGTGCCAAGTGAGTGACCACTTGGGTGTTCTACACTGGGAGTGGGGTGGCTGGTGGGGCCGTCCAGGGGCTGTGGAGTTTGCTCCTCGGGCTCCCCTGCCTAGAGCCTTCTGCTCTGCTTGGCCTCAGCTGGGACCGCCCAAGGCAGGACCAGCTTCCTCCAGGGGGCCCTCCCACCTCTTCTTGGGGCCTCCAGCTCTGGCTGGACCCTGAGGGCAAGATTCCTTCCTCTCACACCCCTCCTCACTGGGTGCATGGGGCACAGGAATGGTCCATGGGATGGGGTATCCTATTCCAGGCTGGATCTCATTAAATCCTTGCAAAAGTCCCACTTTGCAGATGAACACACTGACGTGTGAAAGAGGCACCCAAGGCTCATCCTGGCCCCAGCTATGACGGGATCCCTGGGGCTGAGTGTGGAGGCCCCTCTTCCTGCCCACGTGAGGGTTCTGTCCCTCCATGGGGTCCAGCGACATTGTCTCTTGGCTCTGTCCCCCTGTACAAGGGGAGCCCTCCTGGCTGGTTGGGGTTAGAATGGGGGACAGAAACCTGATCACTGCCTGGGCCCAGGTGTGCCGCCCTCCCTCCCATCCTCCCATTCTGGTCCCCTGCCCTTGGCTAGCCTGGCCCAGGCCAGAGGAAGCTCAGGGCCTGGCAGGAGGCAGCCCTGCATAAATGTTAGCTCAACAAAGTCCTCGGGCCCAGGCCAGGTGGGACAGGGCCCTGGTGAGCTCAGAGGGGCAGGCGGGAGACACAGGCCCTTCTGTTCTTTCCTGGAGGCCTTGCTAACCTCAAGGATGAGTAAGGCGCTTTCCCCAGCACGCCTTCCTTCTAAAAATAACCCACCCCCCAAATGCAGGAGAGGTGGGAGGCGGAGGTGCGGAAGTCTGCCTGGCAGCCTGTTTTAATTTTAACCCCGTGGTCCCATGGGCCACGTCCACAGTCCCGGATGTCTCCGTAGTCCCTCTGGGTCTCTAGTTTAGGAGAGGCGTTGGACTGTCCTTCCAAGTCCTTCCTGTCCTCCTCCTCCAGCCCTCCTGTGGTCCTGCAGGGACATGGGAGGGGGGCAGACGTTTCACAGGAAGCACCCCAGGACTTGCAGACTGACACATGGGACGTGGGGCAAGGGACTTGAGCAAACAGGGATGATTTCCATATTCCTGGTGCTGAATGTGAGGTGGGCCAGCCAGGGTGTGGCCTGAGATTTACTGAGATTTTGGGGCCCTCCCAGGCACAGTGTTACACCCATTTATATAGGACTTTCCCAAGGTCCCACAGCTGACAAGTAGCTGAGCTGGGACAGAATCCAGGTCCCCCTGAGCCCCAGGCCTGAGTGGTACCCACAATGGTGGTAACCACCATAGAGCCCACCATCTACCAGGCAGGCCTTGAGCGGAGGTGACCCATAATTGGAGGTCCCAGGACCTTGTGGTGCTCAGGGAGCCCAGGGGTGGCGGGAGTCAGACCCACCGAGGCAGTCCAGTGGGGGCAGGGCAGAGCATCTGTTTGCCCCACCGAGCTCGGGCCCCCAGCCTGCAGGACCCAGTCCCTTGAAGACAGGGCCCCCAGCCAACTCACCTTCACTCGCAAGGGCTTGTGCCCGTTAGGGGGCGGTGCCCCGAATTGGATGCCCGCCCACCCTGTAGCCCCGCCCGTATTCCCTGAGGCCCCGCCCCCAGCAGGCAGGCGCGCCCGACCTGGGGAAAGGGCCTTGGGAATCATCCTGCGGCTGGTTGGGGTCACTGCCTAGTGCAGGTCGGAGATGGGCCACCTCAACTTGGCAATATCCGCCTCAGAGAGAGAGGCGCTGTCCCCTGCCCCGACCCAAAGCCCGTTCCTGGTCTCTGACTGGTCTGTGTTTGGTCCTGGCCAAGGTGTGGGTGAAATTTGCCCCCTTTGGCATCTGCATTCAGGGTGTGACAGCTTGGCTTCCCGGGAACCCCTGGCTTCCCAGGAACCCCGGGTGGGGCTGCCCTTGCCCGCCTGGGAGCCAAGTTCTCTGCTGCTGTGGACCCATTTGATGCCAACAATAGCACTTTATGGAGGAGAACCCTAAAGCTCAGTCACCAGGGCCTCTCCCAAGGTTGTGCAGCCCCACGTGGGGCAGCTGGACTTGTCCTCTAGTTGGGGCCCCCAGCTGCGCCTCCCCCTCCCAGCTGTCCCCTCTGCTCTGCCTTCTCCTGACCCCGGCCAGAGCAACCCCGTGCCATCCCGCCATAGCCCAGGGCTCTTCCGAGACAAGGCTGGGACTTTTCCGCAGGGATTTTACTGAGACGGTTGGAGAACCACAGCGTGGAGACAGGATGAAAGAACCAGCACAGTCTCATGCTGAAAAGTGGGCACAGGCTGGGATGGGTGTGGGGTGGAGCTGGGAGTTGGGGAGAGGCCCCAGAGCAACTCCCCAGGCCCTGGACACCACCAGGTTTCCAGGGACCCCATCTCTTGAGACGAGGTGACCCTGACGTGCCCAGTGAACTGGAGACCAGGAAGGTCAGCCTGAAGAACCCCCAGTGTCTGCCAGGGCCTGGCCCTATGGAAAGACCCAGTCCTCAGAGGCAGAACCCAGAGCTAGAATTCTGTCCCCGTCTCACCAGCTGCGTGGCTGTGAGCAGTTCCTACGCCTCTCGGAGTCGGTGTTCCAGTACAATGAGGGTGGAGGGTGTTTGCTCCACAGAGGCCCCGGGACTCCCACTGAGGAGTCCCGGGCAGTCACCATGGGGTGTCCCTTCCGTCTCTCGGTTTCTGACTGCTGGACACATGGGGGACAGGAAGCCAGCGAGCAGACCAGCCTGAGCTAGGGGGAAAGGCCCCTCCAGCCCACAGGGCTTGAGCTGGGACTCTTGTGACCCTATTTCA
>NC_138377.1:1624126-1702092 GCF_054177405.1 Leptonychotes weddellii | reverse complement strand
GATGCGGGGCTCGATCCCAGGACCCTGGGATCATGACCTGAGCTGAAGGCAGACGCTTAACGACTGAGCCACCCAGGCGCCCCTGTCCTCAAAAAATTCTTACGTTGAAGTTGTAACTCCCAACAGTACCTCAGAAGGTGACTGTATTTGGAGATAAGGCCTTTAAGAAAGTGACTAAGTTAAAATGAGGCCATTAGGGTGAGTCCTAATCCTATATGACTGGTGTCCTTATAAGAACAGGAGACACGCACAGACACGCACAGAGGGACGACTGTGTGAGGATGTGGGGAGAGGATAGCGTCTACCCGCCCAGAGAGAGGGCTCAGGAGACGCCTGCTCTGCTGACACTTGGATCTCGGATTTCCAGCCTCCAGAACTTTGAAAAAATAAATGTCTGCTGTTTAAGCCCCCCAGCCAGGGGTACTGTGTTCTGGCAGAGCCCTCGGACACTAACGCACGAGCTTGTCTCCACCTGCCCTCCTCTGCCCCCTGCCCCAGTGGCTCCAGCCTGCTTGGGACAGGCCTGGATCAGTCCTCCTTGGATTTTCCCTAAGTTTTTTCCAAGGATGCCAGCAGCGGAATCCCCCCATGAAGACATGTGGCCTGCCTCTTCTGGGAAGTCTCGGTGACCCTCTCCACAAATCATCTCCAGCCTGATCCACTGTGGAGGAGGAGGCCTGTGCTCACAGCCTCGCTGACCCCTGCCCAGAAGGCCATCGCTCCTCACTCCTGAGGGGAATCCTTCTCTCCTTTAGCCCCCTTCCACGCCAGCTCCTGAAGCCCTCTGGAATGGCCTGTGGCTTCTGATACTCCCTTTGCTGTCACTGTGACATCCTCCCCGAACCGCCCTCACCCCCAGTGCCCCGTGGCCCACGTTTCTGCGCTCCTGGCTCTCGATGCCAGGCAGGGGCTCTCAGGATGAGCTTGGCACACAGGCCCTGGAGGGAGGGCTACTTCCGGGCTGGGGTGCTGTGGGCTCGTGTCCCCCTCCCACACCCCGCGCACCCCGGCAGGCCGGCGCCTCTGGCCTCTGGCCTCAGTGTGCCCCCAGAAGGGGCTGTCCAGCAGTCCCTGCAGGGTCCCTCCCCCACTGCCTTGAGCCGTGAGGGGCTGCCCCTCCCCTCGCGTGCTCCCTGAAGCCTGAGCCATGGATGGCTAGGAATCAAAGGTTGGAGTGATAGTGTCTGGAATGGAAAGGGGGTGGGAGCACTTCTGAAAGTGAAACTACGGGGTTGGAGTGGGGGGGTGGGGCAAGGGGTGGGGCCGGTGGGCCCAGGGCAGCGCAGACCAGGCCGGGAAGTCCCAGCTGTTGGTCACTCACTCTCCAACAGTGTTGTGAGAGTGAGTGACTGCCCCAGCGGCCTCACCACCGAGGCCCAGCTCTGGGGCCCTGGCTCCGCTGGCTTCCCCTGGCCGCCCTGTCTTGCCTGGGGCCCCGGGCTCTCCTCACCCAGCAGGTATGTTTGGTGCAGGTGGAGCAGGAGAGCTGCAGGGATGCTGTGGGCAGTGGGCGGGGACTCAGGGGACTGAGGACAGATCCCGGCCTGCCCAGTGGCTTTCCGGGCCAAGGGCCTCAGCTCGGAGCCCAGGCCGGAGTGCCAGCTCAAATCGCCGTGTGCAGACACAGACACGCAGAACGCGGATGTGCAGACGTAAAGACACGCACGCGGGCCCAGACAGACACACACGGACGCACGGCCAGAGCCGCTCGCAGGCCTCTGAGGCACACGGAGTTGGAGACACACGAGGCCCCTCCGCACAAAAGTGGCAACATTCCCCCCCCCCCCAGGGCTTACCCTCACATTAGGTTGCTTATCTGTTTTCCTTGGGTCCCTGCCATGTACTGGCCGGGCCTGGCTGGGGTGCTGAGTCAGGCCCACTCCCTGCCCTGGGGGGCTCGTGGCCAAGGGGCAGAGGCCCCGGACCATGCCACCGTCCCTCAGCCACGGGAGAAGTTATGCCCAGGGCTGGGACCAGGTCCGCAGCGGGAGGCGCTGGGGGGGAAGGGCTGCTGGGTGCTGGGTGCTGAGGCTTGCGGGAGCTGGGACAGCCTGTGTGGAGGTGTGGAAGGGAAGGGAGCTGGTTAGGGTGGGGGAGTGGGTGGGAGCGGGCACGGAGGGGTGGATGATGAAGGGCCTCGAGGGCCCACCCATGGAGGGGTCAGCTTCTCCTGCAGGCGCTGCGGGTCCCGGAGTCTTTTCTGTTGTCGCTTCTGAGAAGAGGAGCCTTTCAAGCGCCCTTTTCTACAGGCTTTGCTAATATATAGGAAAACTCTTTTCTAAGCAAATGATCACCTTGCCCACGAATAATGACAGATTTACCAGGTCCTTCCCAATATTGAAACCTCACTTATTTTCTTGTCTTATTGCCTTAACTAATCTTTCAAATGTTGAATAGAATGGCAAGAACATACACCAGTCCCGAGCCCCCCGCGTAGGAGCCGGGGCCTCTGAACGTTCAGGGCAATGGGGCCAGAGGGCCAGGGAGAGAAAGAGCCAGAGAGAGTCCTCACAGGTATGAGGAGGCAGGTACGGGTCAGGGACCAAGGTAGAGTCAGCAGGGCACCGAGTCCAACAGATACCGGTGTGGTGCCTGGCCAGGCAAACCTGGGAGAGGGGTGACCCTGACCCTGATGGTCCACTCCTCCTCCAGGCTGGCTCTGGGCTGATGGGGAGGGGGCGGATAGACAGAGGCTCCCGGGACGGTAAGGAAGGCCCCATTGCCACAGGGACAGTGGGGCAGCACAGCCCAAAGACACCTTGGAGGTGGGGGCACCCATACCCCTGGGCCCTGAAATCTGGGTCAGATTTGGAGAGCAAAGATGGGGAGGCTAGGAGAGGGAGCAGCCTGAGAGGAAGCTGGGAGGCTGGACATTTGAGGGACAGAGAGGCACCGGGAGGCAGGATGGGTGCAGGTCAAGGAGGCCCAGAGGTCAGGTTGGAGGAAGTTCGGGGATGGGAAGGCTTTGGGTGCCAGGCTCTGGGGAGCCACGGAATGGTTTAAAACAAGGGAGTGACCTCGTTGACTTGTGCTGTGGGAAGGTCAATAATGGATTGGGAAACTGTGGGAGCAAGGTCAGAGGGGGCAGAGAGACCAGCCGGGGGCCTCGATGGGCCTTCAGGACAGGTCCAGTTCCAGATGAGGGTGGGGGGGACCCGTGTGCTTGTGTCCTCACATAAGACCCAAACTGCCAGCCGCCCTTCCTCCCCCCAGAACCTGCCTCTCGGCCCCACTCCTGGCATCTGGACGCTGCCCCCACCGTGGGCCCAGTGACCAGGGGAAAGGGTTCCTTGGGCAGCAGCCCTGGCTCACTGGGGCTGGGAGACTCGGGGGAACCTGGCCTCTGCTCCTGGGGCCGCACGGGCCTGGGTTGGCCGAGGCTCCCTGACCCTGAGCTGTGTGGCTGGAGGCAAGACCCTGCCTCTTTTCAGAGCCTGTTTGCTCACCTATGAGATGAAGTGACACCCTACAACTTTGTTGTTAGGGGGATCTGATGTGCGCCAGGCCTTGGGCTGGGCACACAGTAGGTGCTTACTAAGTGTGAACTCTCCCCAGCCAAGCCCTTGCCCACATGCCCCTGGTGATGGCACTCAAAGCACATCTGGGCAGAGCACAGGCCACCCGGACCCTGCTGGTGACTGAGGGGCCCCAGGGAGAGGGGAGTTGGGGGTGGGGAGGGCAGAAAGCTCTTGGGACAATGTTCCCTGCATGTGTGGAACAGTCAAATCAGGGCAGGGTCCCCGAGTCCCGGTGCCCAGGAGAGGACGATGACCTGTGGCCTGGGCAGGGCTGATAAGAACCCATCAATCACCTGGGCCTGCCTCTCCCTCAACAGGGCCTCTCTCCAGCTGTTAGGTGGCCTCTGGGCAGAGGGAGGGAGGCCTCCGCTGACCACCTGCGTGTCTGACCCCTGGAGGGCTTTGGGGGTGGGTGAGGGTCTGGGCCCTGCCCATCCCAGTGTCATCCCCCCCAAGGCAAATGGGGACCTGGGGAGAGGTGTTCCTGCCCGATGTCACCCAAGGGTCAGGTGATAGCCTGACCTTTGTCCTGTGGGTGGGGGGAGCCGGGGGATGGGCTGGGGGCTCTGGCCTCTGGTTGGCCAGTGACTTCAGTAAGTCCAGCCTTCCTTTTGGCCAGCTTCTCCAAGGCTAAAGTAAGACCTTGCTGGTCTAAGACAGCCCCCCCACCCATAACACCCTCACAGAGGGGTGGGTGGGAGGTCCCCTCAGGCTGAGGAGGTCCCACCTCAGCTTAACCTAAAGCCAGAAAATCAAACATGGGCCAGGCTGTGCCGGAAGGGAGTGCGGGTACAGCCTATGGAAGGCCTGAGGCCCAGGTGGGCAGGGGCAGCCCCTGCTTTGCACCTCCTGCCCTAGGGACCCCCTCATCACCCCCTCTGGGGGGGGCAGAGCACACCAGGGCTGGGTGGGGAGGAGACGCAATGGGTGAGTACTGCCCCGGGGGGCCCCCCAGCCCCGGGTTAAATATAGACCTGTGGCCCCTCCCACCACTCCCCCTACAGTGCTGCAAGCCCGGATAGGCAGATAAGCCTTAGGGGCATCCAGGGGTGGCCACAGACCTCAGGCCTGACCCCGCCTCCCTCCAGTTCTGAGCTACCCAGAGAAGGAGGTAGTCTCTTACACAGGGGTCCCTGAGCTCCCCTTTCAGCAGAAGCAGTTAGGCCTGATGGGTTGAATGGGGGTGAGCTGAGGGCTTTGGTGAGCGGGGAGGGCAGTGAAGGCTAGGGGGTGGGGAGAGTGGTCATTTTAGGCCTCAGGACCTAACATCCAGGAAATCCTGGCTGTGGTTGCTGGGCCCAGCCCCGGGGGCTGTGGGCTGTGGCTTGGGCTGTTCAACTCTCCCGCAAGTTCAACTCTCCTCTCCAGCTCTGACAGGAGGGTCTGGCCTGGCAGAGCCAGGGAGCCTGGGCACCTGGGGGTACCCTGGGGAAGGTGGTGTCACGGAAGTTTTCCAGAAGGAGGTAGCTGTCTGCATCTCAGTGCCAGCTGCAGCCTGGCACGAAGACGGCTCTGGCCTCGAGAGCTGCCTGGTGCCAGCCTGGGGGTCATCTCCTGGGAGAAGCTGGCCTGACCAGGCCCAGCCACTGGGCTCCGTCAGGCCTCACAGGGTTCTCAAGCGGTTTCTGGGCCCATTCCCCAGGGCTGGGTGCCACCCCCCTCCCTCACCCCAGGCCTCCTGAGCCTCCTTTTCATCTCCAGCTTTCCTGCTACCAAGATGTCATTGCCACGGACAGTGACCTCCGGGCCGGAGCTGCACAGCCCTGAGGGGGCTGCAAAGAAGCTGCAGACCCCACCAGTGCGGGGAACTTGGCGGGCAAGCAGTGAAGGCACACCCAGCACCCACCGTGAGGACAGTTGGCCCGGCCTGGGCACCCTTCGGCGGGCCTTCTCCCGAACAAGCCAGCAGGCCTCAGGCCAGGCCCCCGGGGAGGACGTGGGCCTGTTCCAACGCAGCTCCCGCTTCCTGTTCCGGTCTTTACGGCGTGCCCAGGATGATGGCTCCCCTGCCCACCAGCCCCAGGCCACTGCTGTGCCAGGGGTGATGACCCAAGGCCCAGAGGTGCCCTCCAGGGTCATGGATGGTGGTCGCCGGCAGTCCTCTGCTGGGGTGGGGCGTGAGGAGCTGGAACCTGAGGCAGGTGAGAGCTTCACAAACAATACTGGGCATGCGGGGAAACTGAGGCCAGAGGGTGAGCATCAGGGTCCAGGCTTCCTGACAGGCTGTCCTCCCCAGCTCCCCCAAACACTGCCCTGCACGATTGCATTTTACATTCCCCCAGCATTTCAACCAGGGGAGCATCCACTGCGCAGCTCAGAGAGCTGAGAGTGAGCCAAGTGAGACTCAAGAGAGGTTGAGTGACTTGCCTCACGTCTCACAGCCAGGGAGTGGAGAAATGGGATTTGAACCCACCCCTGCAGGACCCCAGAACCCTCACCTCTCCACAGCCTTCCAGAGCCTGGCTCCTGGCCAAACCCGAGGGCTGGACAAGGCCCTGGCCCTCTCAGGTCCCAGGGTCCCAGAGGGCGCCTGGCAGCCATGTGCGCGTGGGGGCTGCCAGGGCGGGACACACCGGAGCTGGGCCCCAAGGATGCTGAGGCGGTACCCCTCACTGCCGCTTTCCTCGCCTGTCCTTGCAAAAGGCAAATCTGTGGCCGACCTCATCACCGAGCGGCGGCTGCTGCCGGCCTTCGAACAGCTGCGGCAGCTGGAGGTGCGGCTCGTGGCCGAGAAGGCCTCGCACACCTTCGAGGAGGACCCCACCGGCTTCGCGCGGCGCGCCATGGACGTGTGCCTGCACTACGACGGGCTGGCGGCCGAGATCGGCGCCATCGTGCGCGAGACGCTGGGCCCCGACGGCGTGGACGCGGCGGCGCTGGGCGAGCTGGCCCGCGTGGTGCGCGCGGAGGAGGCGGCGCACCCGGTGCCCCCCGCCGACGGCGACTTCCTGCTCACCCCGCGCCGCTGGCGCCAGCACTGGGAGGACGCGGTGAGGCGCAGCGCGCAGGAGCGCGTGCGGCAGGCGGGCGCCGGGGAGGCTCGGGGGGCAGCCGAGGCCGAGGGCGCATCGGGCCTCGCCCAGCTTCTGGCCGAGCTCGGCCACTTGGTTCGCAGCGACCTGCACAAGGTGCGGCGGGAGGTGCAGCCGGCTTACTCGGCCGCCGGCCTCCCGGCGTGGGAAGCCTACCTGCGCGCCTTCCACGGCGCGGTGGCCCAGCGCCTGCAGGAGCTCGCGCAGGACGCCCGGGGCTGCGAGCAGCTCTATGTCCTGCTGGACTGGGCGGCCAATGTCTACGGCAGGTGAGGCCCCAGCCAGAGCGCCGCGGGGGGGGGGGGGCGGAGGGGCTGGCACTGCCCGCCCGGAGACCTTTGGGAGCCCCCCCGCCCCCGGCTCTGAGGAGCATGGGGCACTTTTCTTCTCTCTTTCCTCCCTGGGAGAGGCTGGTGGTTGGGCGTCCGAGATCCCTGGGACTTGGACATCCTTTTCTTCCTGCTCTGGGCCATGGTACTCTCCCGTCAGGATTTTCTTAAGGGGCCACCCATGCACCTGTTCCTGAAAGCAGGAAAGCATCTGAAGGGAGTCCAGGTAGAGGGCTCATGCTAGTCCACAGGGCACCTGTGTGCATTTACAAAAGGGCAGCCCTCCAGGCAGGACACGGCTGCGGATCACAGATGCTGGGCATGGGTTGGATCTCACCGCCACTCTTCCCTTTGGACGGGCACCTAGGTACAGGGCCCAGCCTGTTATCAGCTCCCACCCCCAGCTCTGCGCGGTGTGATGGGGTGGATTGCCTTTGCTGCTGAGCACTCCTCGGCTCTGAAGGCCAGAGAGCAGGTGGGAAGAGGGTGACTAAACACTCCTGGGTTCATGAATTGGCTGTGTGGCCTCAGGCAGGTGCCCATCACTCTCTGGACCTCCCTGGCGTGGGCTGGAGAGTGGCAGATCCCTGAGCTGTGTGGTGCTTGGTGATGGTGTCAGGCTTTGGCCAGGGGGAAACTGGGACAGCCGCTAGGCCCTCAGCCCCTCCCCTGCCTTCCAGTCCTGACTTCCTGGGTGCCCCGGACCTGACTCTGTCCACAGAGCCACTACCCCCACTCCTGGCACCTGCCTTGTGGGCCCGCCTGCAGAGTGACTACACCAGCTTCCTAGAGGTGAGGCCGGGGCAGGGCCAGGCCTGAGGGGCACGAGCCAGGTTGAACGTGGCTCCCTCACTGTGGGGAGGTGTGGCACCCAGAATCACCCTGGGTCGGTGGCCCTGGCTCAGGCCAGAGCCACTTCTCACCCTGTGGCCTTTGGCATGGGCCTATGCCCTGGCAGGGTGGTCCTTTTCTCCAAGGGCACACGACAGAGTGCTGGAGGTAGGGGAACTGGGACCTCCTTCTTGGGAGGGTCTCACTGTGCCCCTCTCCCCACCTGTCACAGACCAAGATCACGAGCTGCTTCGATAGCATCCTGCAGCTAGAACAGAGTCGTTGGGCGGACGCTAAGGCCCCCGATGTGCTACAGGGCCTCTACCACACACCGCTATCCGTTGATGTCCACATGGTGAGCCTCAGGAGGAGGGATGTATATTTGGGCCCCTGGTGGTGTTTGGTCCCCCTTGAGGTGAGGACACCCAGAACTATACAACCCAGTCCCAAACTCCCTTCCCCAGTAGCCGAGAGCCTGAGGACCCACCTGGGGCGGAATCAGGGACCCCGGGTCTCCTGCCAGCTTGGGAGCCCCGGGGCATAGCGCCCAGCTTAGCCAGTGGCCGGTGGATGTGGGGAGTCGGGAAGAGCTTCTGGAAGCTGTAGCCGAGATGGGGAGACGTCGCTGGGCCACAGGTGGGGGACAGGGGGCGTCGGGATCTGGGCTCTGATGTGGGTTCAGCGGGCGGCATCTCTTGCAGCTCGTGGCAGAGCACGTGAAGGCGGCTGGTGCCATCTCTGCGGAACTGGAGGCCACCACCCTGTGCATCTGCACGCGGGCGCTCAGCCTCTTCTTGCCCAGGTGCGGGCACATCCTCCCCACCAGGATGGGTGGGTGGAGTGGCCAGGGTTGGACGGCTGTCGTCCCTGGGGGAGGGCCCAACCTGCTTGCTCAAAGTCTGAGATCCCGGGACAGGGGAGAGGAAGGGGCCTCGTTATAAGGCTGGGGGTCTGGGTGGGGACCTGAGGGGAGGGCGGACCCTGGGTCATAGCGCCTCCAGTAAGGGTCCCTATGCCCTCTGCATACTTCACCCCCAGGTTTGAAAAGGCTTTTCTAGAGTCGAAGGCAGTGAACGAGCCTCATCTGGGCGCCAATATCAACGCCTGCGAGGAGCTCAGGTGGGTCTCCCCGCTCCTCCGCAGGGGAGGTGCCCGGAACGGCCAGCAGGGGGCGCGCGAGCTCGGGGAGCGGGGTAGAGTAAGCTCCTGGCGGCCAGCGCAGGGGAGAAGAATCTGGCGCCGGCGGCCGCCTTGGGGGACTTCCCAGAAGGCCTCCATGGATGGCCCCCCTCTCCGCTCCCGCCCCCGCTGTGAGGTCCTCCCTCCGCCCTGCAGAGCTGGGGCCCTGGAAGGGACGCAGGGAGTTTCAACGCTGAGCCGAGGCTAAGTTCCAGCCACCCCAGTCATGGCCGTTGCCTGCCCAGTGTGTCCCACGCCACCTTGGGCTCCTTTCTTTCCTCCCTTCATCCAAGTTAGCCATCTTCCTTTTCAGGGACACTCCCTTCTCCGGGAAGCCCTCCCTGACCCTCCGTCCCCCCTCCCCTCTACCCTGGGGGTGGCACCTGGGTCCCTTGGCCCCAAAAGCAGAGCCCCCGCTTTCTGCTGGCAGCAGCAGCCCCCCTTCTATGCTTTCAACACCAAGACCAGCTTCAGTGTTCCCACATGTGGAGGCACCAGCAGCTATGGGCGTGGACTTTGAGTCACCCCGGCTGGGCTCCCATCCCAGCTCGGCCACCTGCTCGCTGTGTGCCTCGAGATAAGTCACTTCCCTCTCTGTGCCTCCTTTTGTCATCTGTGAAACGGAGATCGGAGCACCTGCTCCCGAGGGCTGCATGGGGACTCAGTGCCTTAGAGGGATCATTTTGCCTTCAGGGTTACTACCCCGTGCAGCCCTAGGGGCTGCCCTTCACATTCTAGTCTAAGTGACTGGAGTTGGTGTGGCACCTAGCCTCCATGGCTGTATGCCAGAACTCGTTCCACAGCCTGCTCCTCCTTGCCCACTTCCTCCCCTGTCCTGGCCCCTCCCCAGGACCCATCTTCTGACCAGGTTCCCAGGAACCTTTGAAGAACTGGAGAAACCTCTAGTGGCTGCCACCTGTACCTTCCAGAAGCGGCTGCTCCAGGGCCTGCAGTGTGATGTGCAAGTGAGTGCGACTTCCCTCCCCACTTTCCACACCCAGCAGGTGCTACCTGTGCCCTGGAGCCCGGGGGGCCAGTTCGTAGCATTCACGTACCCCCGGGGCAGCTTCAGGGGTGGTACATTGTGGGGCGGGCAAGGGACCTGAGCTGAGCAGTGAGGTCAGGAGACACCTACTTACTTCAGTCTCCGCCTCTCAGAGAAGGTGGGTCAAGGAACCAGACCCCTCACCCAGCCCATCAAGGCCTCCCCAGGTTCCCCTCAGCAAGGCCTGCCCAGAGGCTCAAACTCAAACCCTGTCCATTGGAGCTCAGGGCCTGGAGGAGGCATTCCTGCCAAAGGCCTAGTGACATTCGTGGCCGAGAGAGGAAATGTTACGAGGGTGACTTTAGAAAGGAGTCAGATAGCCCCTCCAGAGTTTCTTCCCAGGAACAGGTTGTCCTTTGGCCTGAAACGCCCCATGAGGAGCCAGGCACTGGGCTCTGAGGGGAGGGTCTGGGGAGGAGGAGGATACGGTTGGAAGACTCCTGTCCCCCTCTGCTCCCAGCCGCTTTTCAGGGTCCTGTGCACCAAGGCCTGGCTGACACAGGACGTGCTGCAGCCGATCATGGACAAGGTGGTGGCCTTTGCCCGCCATTTGGAGCACGTGGCCCCACTGCGGGCGCAGGTATCTCAAGGCAAGGGCTCTGGAGGGGACGCACCCTGGGCTGGGGCTGTTAGCTCTGACTGACCCTGACCCTGCTCCCTGGCCCGCCCAGGAGACTCTGCAGGAGGTGCATCGGTACGTGGTCCGTGAGTACCTGGCCCAGGTGCTGAGCCCGCGTGAGCGGTTCCGGGGTGAGGAGCGCATGACTGGCTCCCAGAAGATGGGCCTCGACAGCCAGGCCATTGGCGATACCTTCCAGGGCTTGGTAGGAGCATCAGCTGACGGCCCCAAGTGCTTGCCTCCTCTAGGGCCTCTGGCCTGTGGACCCTCCACTGGCACCCCCATTCCCATTTTAGTGGCCTCCGCAAGAGCCCCCGCGGGGTGGGCTTTGGCAGAAGTGGCTCTCCCCACTCTCCATCAACCAGGAGAGGGATTGGGGGTTCTGGCATGGCTGGGGCGGGGCCAGGTGGAGGTCATCTCCATATATTTGCATACAGTTGGGGGGGTGAGTAGGGAAGGGGCGGGGCCTGTGGGAGGCTTTTCCAGCACCCCTGACCCAGCCGTTGGAGCTGAGGCACTTCATACACACACACCCCTTATCTGGGCCGTTGGTCCCCCACAGGCTGTAGGATTCCGGGCAGTACTTCCGGGCCAGGGCCTCAGTTTACCCATCTGAGCAGAGATGGGAAGACGTCTCTGCACTGTATCGTGGGAGGGGAAGACGAATATTGCTCCGTGGCTGAGTCCACAGCACCAGGCCCGAGTCCCCAGTCACAGCGGGGACACGGTGGTGGCTGCAGGGGGCGGGCTTGCTGTGCCCTGTGGAGGGGTTGCGGGCATGGATGGCAAGGAGGCTCCCCGGGCAGGTGGCCGGTCTGGCACTGTCTCCGTGTCTCCACAGGGCTCTGAGGCCACGTGGCTGGACCAGGCTATCCCGTGTGTAGCTGACATCCTGGGCGAGACTTACAAAGACGACATCCGGAGGCACCTGGAGACACTCATCGGGAGCTACCCTGACATCAGGTCCGTTACCCACCTGCTCCCTCACTGGGCGCCGAGGACAGAGCACCGCCAGGCCCGGGGGCGGGGGGCGGGCAGGGACCCTTCAGAGGGTCCCTGTGGTTCTAGGTGGGCAGGTGAGGAGCCACAGGGAGGCACAGCTTGTTCCAGTGGGGAGGGGAGCCACGGTGCAGGTGGGGTGGGCACCCCCCCCCCCGCCGCGGGCTACTATGTGCATGTGCGTGGGGACCTGGGGACGGTGGCCCCTGACCTTCAGGCCGGGGTGGGGGTGGGGCGGAGGAGCGGGGGCTGCCCCTCCTTCAGAAGCTATTCTTGGCCATTCTCCTTCAGTGCCGTGGGGTGGGGAGGACCCTAGAGCCTGGGATGGGGGTCGGGGTCCGGGCCCCTTCCTGGTCATCAGGCGTGGAGACAAGTACCCGCATCCGCGAGTCTGAAGGGGAGGGGCAGCCCTCTCTGCGAGAAAGCCCTGTTGGGAGCCCGACTCCTGACACCAGCCAGGAGGAAGGAGGCTTTGATCCCCGGGCGTGTGTTGGGGGGAATGGTGAGTCATCGATCCTGTGGAAATTCCAGCCCGAATCTCTCCCTAGCCTTGGAGATTCCAGGATGGAGAGGCCACAGAGAGCCCCGGGCAAAGCCCTTTTCCCCAGCCGGGACTGTCTCTGCCTTTGGCTGGAAATGACTACCCCTCACAGCTCAGGGGTTTCCGCCCTGGTCCCTGGGGTTCCCCTACACTCAGCCGGCTCTGCCCTCTGGGGGGCAGGAGGAGGGACTCCGTCCATATGCTGCTGGGCCAGGGCTCCCGCAGTGCCTCTCTCCCTGCTGCATGTCCGTGTGGCTCCCTGCACAGTGGTCTCAGGAAGAGGCCTGGGACATCTCCTGGCCTGGACCGGCTCTCCTTGAAGCCGTATCACTCCCTCGCTCACTCCTCCACTGTTTCTTGAAGCTCAGCTTAGACTGTTTTGCCTGATGGGCATGCCCCTCCTCCTCCCCACCCAGCTCCACACCCTTGGAGCCCCAGCCACCCTGTCCAGGGGCACTGCCCGCCCCCCCCACACCGGCCTTGGTCATTCTTGGCCTTTCTCGGTCCAGGCCCCAGGAATGCCAGGTGCCCCTGTACTTAAGGTTCCCCTCACTTAAGGTTGGGACTGCCGATGGAGATGTTGGGCCTACGGTGACCGGGGCGTGTCTTTGCAGGCGGGACCATGTGCTGGCCATTCTGGCTCTGCGCAGACTGGGCCGCCGGCGGAACCAGCGGCTCCTGCAACATGCCCAGTACCTGCTGAGGGCTGCGGCCGAGGCGGGCGGCTCCGGGGCTGCTGGGGGACACGTGCTCTTCGAAGAGATCGAGGTGCCTACCTCCATGGACCTGCTGATCACCTGCATCTAATGCTCCTGGGTCTGACAGGGGGCGGGCTCAGGTGGGGGGCTGCATCAGCTAAAAGGTCTAAGCCCCAAGCTTGGAGCCCAGGGAGGCACGCTCAGCCCCACTCCCAACCTTGAAGCCCATCATAAGGAATCCTCATCCTCAGCCCTGCGCGGCTGCTTACCAGAAGGCACGGCAAGAAGAGAGGCATTTCAGGCATGTGTGGGGGAGTGCTTGGGGTGGCAGAGGTTCCCTTCGGTACAGCCCACCCCCTGCCTCCCTGCCTAACTGTCCAGCACCACCCCCAGTGTGAATGTGAAGACCAGAGTATTTATTTTTAAAATAAAGGTGAATTAAAATGTGCCTCCCTAAAGAGGGGGTGGGTCCGAGTTGGCCAGGAGCAGGAGGTATGGGTCCCCATGTAGTGAGGGGTCAGGATGGAAAGTTCTGTGATGACTCCATTTGGTTGATGGACCTTTCCTGCCCATTGTACAAATGGGGAGACTGAGGCAGGTCCAGAGCTGGGAAAGCCCGTGCCTATGGCTGTGCGGATTAAACAGCCTTTAACCCTGGGATCCTGGGTCCACTGGCCTCATGGGCCAAGTGAGCCTCACTCAGCAGGGGTGGGCACTGTTCTGTCGTGTTCTAAACAGGCCTGGGCTCCTGGTCTTGTCTCCTGGGAGACAAGAAAAGGCCAAGGCATGTTCTGCAGCTTGAAGTGTTTGGGTTAGATGTAAGAGGGACTTTCTAGCAGGGCAAGTGTCACCCAAGGAGTATGTGGGGAGGGTGCTGATCCTGCTGGCCTCAGCTCTGCAGGCGGAGCTGCAAGGAGATTGCCCCAGTGTGCACCTGTCCCCCCCCCCCCTGCCCCCCCTTCGCTCCCAGAAGGCTGGCACTGGAATTTGACTCCAGCCTCCTGGCAAGGCTACAAGGAAACTCATTTGCATGAGCAGCCTCCAGCTTGCCAGGGAGGCTGAGCGCTGAGATGGTGGGGGGAGACACTGAGACGGGCAGCCGTGGGTGCCTTCCCACCGCCCTTCTGCAGCAGACCAGCGGCTCTCTGAGCCTGACCTTGACCCCGGCAGTGGTAGGAGGCAAGTGACTGCAGGTGGGCCAAGGTTCTAAGAACCCAGGGATGTTGAGTCTCCTGAGCACAGGGCGAGGGTTCTAACAGACTGCAGGCCCAGGCAGGTGGGGGATAGGACTCTCCTGCCTCCCCCGGGCCCACCTCCCCACACCACAGACAGCGAGGGGCAGTGCCCGGGCAGGTCTGCCACGGCCCCTATGCCAAGGCTGGAGAACACAGCCAGATCTGAGTGTTGTCGGGGTCCTGAAGGGAGTGGAAGCAGGTACCAGGGGCAGCCCCCTCCACGAATACCTGGGGGCTGGGGGTCAGGGGTGGGGCAGGAAGGAGGCTGAGGGGGTGTCCAGACCTCCCTAAGCGGGGAACCCAGTGGGGTGGGGCAGGAATGAGGATGAGGAGAGGCTGCGGTTCAGTTTGCAGGCTCCAGGTCGGGGCGGGCGGTGGGGGGGGGGGCTGTTCCGGCGCTGCTGATGACAAGCAGTTGTCGTGTCTTTCCTCTGTGGGGAAACTGAGGCCCACAGAGGGTGGAGGTTGCTGCACACCAGGCCCCAGCACAGGTAGCCTGAGACCCTCAGAGCCAGGGGGAAGGGAGGTGTTGGAGGGGCACCGCCTGGCTGGGGTGGGCTGTAGGAGGGCTGGATCAGATCCTGTCCAGGTTCTCCCTAGGAGCCCATACCCCATGTTGGAGCCCCAGTCGCCTCGTGGAAGCCTCCTCCTGCAGCCCCTGGCCCTGACCCTAACAGGCCTGGCCCTGCCTGAGCCCCTTGGCTGGAGGCTGAGGGTCCCGGCGCTGGGTTTCCAAGACAGGTTGGAGAGGTAGGGAGGGGTTCAGTCCCAGCCATGAGACAGCAGGCAAATTCCTTTACTTCCCTGTGCCTCTGTTTTCCCTAGCCATGAAATGGGGGTGCTGTCTGTGCCCCCCGGGCTGGGGAGGCTGAAGTATAAGCCAGCCTGAAAGCCAGAACCCTGGCCCTCCTGTCACCCCGTGTGCCCGGGGCCCGGCCAGACCATAGTCTGCAAACAGAAGCTAAGCGGTTCTGGGCAGGAGTGGGGGTGCTCTGAGTGGTAGCGAAGCCTGAGGTCTGTGAGGTCGGTGAGTGGGGCAGGTGCCCGGGAGGAGGCTGGGAAGAGGCACTGAAGCTGAGGAGCTGCTCTCTGACAGGAGCTTCCTGCCTCAGTGGAAAGGGTTCAGGCTGAGACCCGGGCCATCTTCCTGAGCGCGTCTGGGCCTGGAGACAGGAAGTCAGGTTTTCCTGGCTGGAACCTTCATGCCCAAGCGGGTATGTGTGCGTCGTGTGTGTTCCTGTGAGCCTAGCAGTGTCTGGACACTGGGGCTGGCTTCCCGAGATTAAGTTGGGATGAGCAGAAAGCTGGATAGCAGCTCCTACGAAGGTGGAGTCAGGAAGGCTGGGGCCCAGAGGAGGACCAGACCAAGGGAGCCGGTGTTTGGCCATTGACCATTCTGCCCGAGACCCTCCCGTTCTCCCTGCCCACCAGGTCCTAGGAGGCCTTGCCGAGAGTCTAGCGTATTTCCTTGGCCATCCTGTTGTCCAGGCCAAGCATGGGGGAGGGGCCGGCGCTCAGAGGGCAGCTTCCGGACTTGTGGGCCAGGTTGTCTGGCTGATAAGGAAGCCCGTGTGCATGTGTGTTCCTGCAGTGCCTGGGGATGGAGGAGCCATGCCCAGTGTCTGTATTCCCCTGCATTCTGGAGCAAGACATCCTATTTGCCCCCAGAACTTGGGTCCTGGGCCCTACCAGCTGATCCCTGGTGTCATCTCTGCCTGGCCACTCTTTCTCTGGCATAGCTCCCTGCTCTTTCTCCTCCAGCTCAGCTTGGCTTCCTTCAGTGCCACACTTCCTGGGGCTCCTTCATGGATCGGGGGTTGCTTCTGGTCTCTGGCCCCGAGCCTGTGGGACAAACAAGGCCCCCTCTAGCAGTTTTTGGGACCCCAGCCCAGCCTGGGGAGGGCAGTGAGAAAGTGCAGAGGGGCATCCTGCCCAGGGCAGAGGGCTCAGGTCCAAGGACACGATGGGTACCACAGCCTGCCAGTCCTCTGCCAGGCCAAAGACAATCCTGGGGTGTCGGGAGGGGATCTGAGTGCCCCTACCCCTAGCTCAGCCTGGGCCTTGTGCCTTCTCTGGGTACCTCTCCCTGCTGGTCCCCTGGCGCTCAGGCCCAGCTCCCCTCAAGCGTGTTGTGTGTACACACCCACGGGGCCACACCAGGCGGGAGGAGTGTGTTCAGGTCTCGGCCCTGCCCTCCTCTTGCCGATGACCATTTCCACTCAGAGGCTCCGTCTCCTCTGAGGCACGGGGTAGATGAGAGCATCCACAGGTCCTGGAAGCGTCGCGTCAGCATGTCGTCTCCGTGCCTGCATAGTCTCTCCCTCTTCCTTGTTTGCCTGGTGACCCCAGCCCCTTCCTTCCTGGCCCCACACCTCATGCGGTCAGCATCCTCATCGGCCAGGATGCGGTCCTTGCAGGCCCCCACCACTGCAGGGGAGGGGAGAGGAGGAGGCTGCAGCATTCCCAGGGTCAGCCCCCATCCCATCGTCACTTCCTTCCTTTGCTACCATGAGGTCCCTCTGGGAATTCAGCAGGCCGGAGGGGCCCTTCTCCTCGTGGAGCTCTGGGCAGTGGGCCTGTGCGCAGGTCTGGGGAGACCAGGATGCTGCTGACAAGGGCCAGCCTCGCAGAGCCCTGGCTCTGGGGGAATCAGCCCCCTGCCCCCGGTGGCGGTGCAGGCCCTCCTTGCAGGGGAGATGTGCCGGGGGCCAGGAGCTCCCACGGGTGAGTGCTGCCAGGGTCTCAGCCCAGCCTCCCTGGGCCCCCTCCTCTGGTGAAATGGTTGGAAGGGACGAACCCCAGACAAGTCAAACCCACCCCTGGGTCTGCTTCTCTCCTGGGACCTATGGGGCCTGGACTAGTCATTGCAAAGACTTTCCTCTTCGCAGGATTCCCGTACTGTGTCTGCACGCATACATCCCCACCTCTTGGTGGCCTTTAAAAGGTATTTGTTAGATGTTTCCAGTGTTGTTGTTTTTTTTTTTTTTAAGATTTTATTTATTTGACAGAGAGACACACAGTGAGAGAGGGAACACAAGCAGGGGGAGTGGGAGAGGGAGAAGCAGGCTTCCCCCGGAGCAGGGAGCCCGATGTGGGGCTCGATCCCAGGACTCTGGGATCATGACCTGAGCCAAAGGCAGATGCTTAACAACTGAGGCACCCAGGCGCCCCAGGACCACAGTTTTTGTGTTTTTTTTTTTTAAGATTTTTATTTATTTATTTGACAGAGAGACACAGCGAGAGAGGGAACACAAGCAGGGGGAGCGGGAGAGGGAGAAGCAGGCTTCCCGCCGAGCAGGGAGCCAGATAGAGGGCTGATCCCAGGACCCTGGGATCATGACCTGAGCCGAAGGCAGCCGCCCAACCGACTGAGCCACCCAGGCGCCCCAGATGTTTTCAGTGTTTAACTCTCATCATGTTTTGGATAGCAACACCATCACATAGCTCAGAATTTAAAAAGTACAAAAAAGTTATACGGGGAGATGTCTCCTATTTCCATCCCTCGTGTCCTTCCCCAGAAGCAACCAGGCCTCCTCACAGGATAAGAAGCAATGCTCATCCAAGGAATGTTCGTGAATAATGAAGTGTCAGGTGCTGCTGAGGCACCTGGGTTGGGGGAATGGGGCAGCCCCTCTTGAGCGCTGCTGTAAAAGCAAATGATAAAGAACCTAATGCTCTTACATTGACAGAATCCTCAAATAATGAAATCTCAGGATCTTGGAGAAGAGGAAGGTCGTGAGAAGTCCTGCCATTTCTGGGGCACCCACCGTGTGTGCCTGGCTGTGCTCGCTGATTCATGGCTTTCCTCCTTCCCGTGGATTCGGTGCAGGGGTTAAGAATCAGCTTCTGGGGCGCCTGGGTGGCTCAGTTGGTTAAGCGACTGCCTTCGGCTCAGGTCATGATCCTGGAGTCCCGGGATCGAGTCCCGCATCGGGCTCCCTGCTCGGCAGGGAGTCTGCTTCTCCCTCTGACCCTCCCCCCTCTCATGTGCTCTCTCTCTCTCATTCTCTCTGTCTCAAATAAGTAAATAAAATCTTTAAAAAAAAAAAAAAAAAAGAATCAGCTTCTGGGTCCAGACACCTCTGGGCTGGGACCCCAGCTCTGCACCTTCCTAGCTGTGTGACTTTGGGCAAGTTACTCCGCCTCTCTGGGCTCTATCTCCAGGTGTAAAATGGGGAGCATTCCATGAGAAAATGCAAATGTGGTGCTGGCTGAGGGCCTGGCCTGCAGTCGGCATTATTGTTATTTACGTGCACCATCTCCTCTAACCCTTTCCTGGCAACCTCCCAAGCACGTGTCACCTCCATTTCCAAGAGGGAAGACTGAGGCCTGAGGGATGGAGCCACGTGTCTAAAAATGCAGATGTCGGTAATGGAGCTCCCCAGGGGCCAGGTGGTCTTCATGCCTCAGCCCCCACCATTCTGCCTTCCTTCTCCAAAGTCCAGAAGCCCAGAGCTGCGGGGTGTCCTCTCTGTCTTATCGGAGGAGGAGTTCCCAACACCCAGGCCCTGAGGGTTTGGGGGCAGCCTTGCTCCCCTCCTGGCCCGGCCAGGCCCCTGAAATGCTGGGATTCCCAGGGTGCTCCTGTCACGTGACTTGCCTCTGTCATTGGGTGGGGCCTGATGGGGAGCAAGTTTCCTCGGCTGTTTTCCTGGAAATCCAGGTCTGAAGAGGTGGGAACTGAACTTGGCCACCTTCCACCTCCGCCGGCAAGGGCGCCCGACTTGAGGTGGGCCAGCCTCCTGGGACTCGCGCAAAAGCCACTTACCCTCACCTCAGTTTCTCCATCTGCCAGACACAAAAAGGACCACATGACCTGGCTTCCTCCATGGGTGGAGGGAGGGGCACTCTCTGTTGGTAAACACCTGGTATGGTGATCGCCCTGGTGGGTGGGGATGCCCTGTGAGGGAGGTTCCGGGTCAGCTGTCCCTGGGCATCCCGTGGTCCCTGGGGAGGTCAGCAGACCCCGGCTGAGGTCCGGTGTGGCTTCAAATACCCCGGAGCAAGTGACTTCCCCTTTTGGGGAAGGCCGGGTGGTAGCAGGGACCACAGCCTCAAGGCCTCAAACTTGGTGTCCGCTTACCACTCTGAGACTCAGTTTCTTCATCTGTCACCAGGGGGTACAATGGCTCTGCCCAGTGCAGCTGGTGAGTGGGGTATCCCTGGAAACAAGAGGCCCTAGGAGGGATCCTGGGTCAGGTGATGGCTGGCCTGGGAAGTAAAGGAAGCTGTGGGGCTGGGGTGGAGGTGGGGGGAAGTGCAAGTCATCTCTCAGAGGGAAGTGGGCCTGGCCATGGGGGAAGGGCTCCGTGATATCCTGGAATGCCCTCATTTCCCAGTCCTGGGGAGCCCTCCCCTTGTGATCAAGGCACCCTGGCCAGGTGCTCCCAGGGTAGCCAGGCCCAGTGACCCACAGCCCCTTCATTCCCATGCAATGCCCTCCCGGGCCTTTGCACCCGCTGACACCCCGCACCAAACCGCACTCTCCTTCTGCCTGCAGCGTCCCCCTCTTCCGGGAGATTTTCTCCAGCAAGGTTCTCAGGCAGCCGGGAGACAGAGGAGAGGGAGGACCACCAGTCACACACACACACACACACACACACACACACACACTGCCCTGTATTATTCTCTGACCCAACCCGGCTGGGCTGCCAGGACGGAGTTGGCCCCACCTGCTGCCCCACAGGTTGAAGGTGAAGACTCAAGTAATTGACCAAACAAGTCATTGACCAAAGAGATTGGGGATATTCTTTTTCAGAGACGAAAAAGAAGTGGAGGGCAATAAAACCTCCCGTTTTTGCATCTCAGCTCTCTGCTCTGGCAGCCTTTCCTTGAGTCTGACTTAAGTATGTCAAGCTGCATTTCAGACTGGGGGAGAAGCAATATAGCGCAGTGCTTACTAATGGCACCCCGAGCTCCATACCCACTGGCACATGACTGAACCTGTTTTCCTCATCTGTGAAAAGGGAATAATTAAGGAGTACCCATTTCCTAAGGTGGTGTGACGAAATCAGTTAATGCACGCAAAGCACTTAGGACAGAGCTTGGCACCTGCGGAGGTCAACGGAATCAGATGTCTACCCACAGAATTGAAAGCAGGGTCTTGGGTATTTGCTCACGCATGTTCAAAGCAGCATTATTCACAATAGCCAAGAGGTGGCAGCAACCCCAGCGTCCACTGATAAACAATGAGATATTATTCAATATTAGAAAGGAAGGAAAATCGGACACCTGCTGTAACATGGAGGGACCTTGGGGGCATTATGCTGAGTGAAATAAGCCAGTTACAGAAGGATAATACTGTTAGGATTCCACTTCTATGAGCTACTTAGAATAGTCAAATTTATGAAAAGAAAGTAGAACGGTGATTGCCAGGGGCTCAGGGAAGAAGCAAAGGGGAAATAGTGTTATAAGTCCGGGGTCTCATTCTTGCAAGGTGAGAAATGTCCTGGAGATGGATGGTGGGGGTGGTTGCATAATAATGTAAATGTCCCCGAACTGTATGCTTAAAAAGGTCAATATGGTAAATTTGGTTCCATGTATTTTATCACAATTCAAAAAACTGGTCCGCTGTCATGTCTGAGCAGAGGGCAGGGAGGCCAGCGCACATGGGTCCTGGGCTTCTGAGGCCCCGGGTTGCCTGCAAGGAGCTGGCCACTGCTCCTGGCCCAGCCCGGTGCCGGCACCCTTGACTTCTGGGCTGGCCTGGGGAGGTCTGTTGCCAGTCAGTTTCTGCCTGCTGTCCTCTCTTCCAGGTGGAACTGGCCTGGTCTCCCCTGCCCATCCCCTGGGGAGATGGCAAATGGGACAGCAGCTGGCCAGGAACACTCCCAACCAGCATCTGATGCTCATTTCCTGCTGGGGGTGGAATTCTTGGCTGGCCTTTGGCTCCCTCTGGAAGCATCTGGCCTCTTGAGGATGGTTTCCTCATCTATCACGAGGGGTAAGGCTAGTGCCTGCCCCGCCGGCTATCATCCCTTGGCTCTATGCAACCCTGTTTTCAGAGGGTTTCCCTTGTGTTGGGGGCTCCATGTAGGTGACCCCTGACCCTCCTATCTTAACTCAGGAAAGGGGAAGTGACTGGTGCAAGCACAAAGGAGAAGGTGTCTTTTCCCTACTCCTGGCCGTGGAGAGGGAGCTCAGGCAGCCTGCGCGTCGGAGGACAAGGTCGGCTGCCCAGCCCCTGCCCTGGGAAGTGTCCTTCCTGCCTCTGCTGATCAGGATCCTGGGCTGGGGTGGGGGGGATAGTGGGATCTGTGGGCCTGACAACCGCCCCCCACCCACCCATGACTCAGAAAGCTTCAGATTCTCCAGCGATTTCCCAATCTGTTCAGGGTGAGAGGAGGCCTGGCAGGGAAATGTGGGGATTGCACAACGAGGGAGGTCACCGAGGCGATGAGCCAGGAGCCCTTGCTTCTCATCCTCATCGCCCCTATGTGACTGGATGAATTTGGGGACCTGGCCTTTAGTCTCCTCATCTGTTCACTGGGGAGCAAAAGGAATGACCCTCCCAGCCCTGGGGCACTGTGGCTTTGTGAGCTTGTCTGAAAACTGTCACCCTGCACCCCCCTCCCCCAGGGACTCTGGGAAAGAGAGTGTGGAATCCATCTTACTGCCACTTCCTGATGTCCCCCTCCCCACAAGGCCCCCCAGGGACATGACTATGGCCAAGCCCAAAGCTGGCACTTGACTACCACTCCCAAGGAGGAAGAGGAAGTTCTCAGTCCCAAGGGGCACCCCCAGCTCCCCTGCCCCCCACTCCCAGGCCTCAGAGATCTGTGCCCAGCTGATAGGGGGGAGTGGGGAATCCACAGGGAGGGAGAGACCAAGGGTAGGGGCAAACAAAAGGATGGGAGGAGGAGGGGCTCTAGCAATAAAGTAAAAGGGAAGCTGATGCCCAGCTGGGAAATTCCTTAATGACACGGTTCTTTCCAGAGGGCAGGAGTTCCTAAAATGAGAAAGAGGGAAGGGGGTGAGTCCCCAGTGGTTGCTCTTCACCAGCAATAGCCCCCCCAACCCCCACCCCACGACAGACCCAGACAAACGGCCACGCTGAGGAAGGACAAGTCTCCACTGACTGAGATCAAGCCTGAGCTGTTGGGGTCCGGACCTGGTGTGACCCAAAACCTGTTCTGCCCAACCCCAGTCCCAGAAAGGGAAAGTGCTCCAGTGGGAGTCCTGCAGCCGGGTGTGTGACCTCGGGCGAGTTGCAGGTCGCTTCACCTTTCTGAGCCATAGTCCCCTTTCTAGCAAGGCTTGATAATGAGAGCGAATGCCAGGCACCCAGCAAACGTGCTTTTTGTCCACAGCTGTCCTTGCCTGCACCCACTTCCCCTTAGAGCGCCTCTTCCAGCAGGGCCCCTTCCCGGGCCTCCCTGAGTGGGAACGCTCTACCCGGAGGGAGCAATCCTCCCGCGGCCCAGGGAGCTGGGGTGGGACGGTCCCTGGGACCCCGCGGGGCGAGAGTCGGGCGAGCTGGGGTGGGCGCCGCTCTGTGACGCGGGCAAGGGGTCCCGAGCGCGGAGCCCCTTCCAGCCAGCCAATCAGCAGCGGCCGTCGGACAATGGGCCAGCGGCGGGCTGAGCCCGGTCCGCCCTGGGTGCGGTTCCCTGCGCCCCACATACAGCGGCGACGCTCGGCCAGCCGCGCCACCCAGCCCGGGCCGGTGGCAAGGAGTGACACCCCCGCTCCCCTCGGCGGGGCGCGCGCGACTCCGGGCTCGGGGACGCAGGCAGCCCCGGGTCGCACTCGGCCTTGGCCTCCGCCCTCGGGTTTTCCGCGGTTGCCGCGGGCGGGGCGAGCGGGCGGCCGCGCGGGGGCGGAGTCTGCGACTATTTCAGGCGGCGCCAGGCTCTGCTGGGACAGAGGCGGCCCGGCCCGGACACAGTAAGTGACCTCCGCCCGCGCCGCGTCTGTCCCCCGCCGCTCCGCGCGGCTGCCCGCCCGCCTCCACCCCGGGGTCCCGGCCGGCTCCCCCGACGGAGCGGCCGGCACGGCCCGACCGAGGGGGCACAACGCTCCGAGGGCCCCAGGCCTCCGACAGCCCCACTTCTAGGGAAACTGAGGCCGCTGCGGCGCGCCAGGGTGCAGGGGGCCCGGGTTTGGTACTGCCACCCGGGCCTCGGTCCTGCAAAGGGCAGGGAGGGAGGAGGGTGGGGGGAAGGCGCAGGGGTCTCCGCGCCTTTTGCAGAAGGCTGGCCGGCCAAGTTACTTTGCTGCCTGTGTCTGGGTGTCCTCACTGGGGGGGTGGCTATGCCCTCCCTTTCCCGGCCAGGACAGAGGAGCCAGGCGCAGAGGCCATGGGAGGCTTTGTGGGCCTCAGCCCTGACCCAGGAAGGAGCATAGGGGGTGTGCGGTGCCTGAGGAGAAGCTGGGAGGTCAGGAGAGGGGGCCACTGTGGGGCCACAGGCTGTGGTCACATGATATGACTGAGCAGGCCCCTTTTGTCAGTGTGCCCAGCCTAGAGCCCAGGCTTGAAGGAATGCCTTTCCTGCCCTCTTCTGCTCTACCCCGGTGCTGAGCGTGGCTTGATGGACACAGGGACACGGGACACATACCCTTACGAAGGCTGGCTAGGCGCCAGCACGGGGCTGCGGGGTTTTGCCGATTCCTGCAGCAATACTGTGGGGGTGGGGGTCTTCATGCCCATTTCACAGATGGAGGTAGGGAGGTGTTGTCCACACGCTAGTGAGTGGTCCAGCCGATCCCCCTGCTGCTTCTCTTTCCACTGCACCAGCTGCCTCTGAAAACCAAGGCCTGGGATGGAGCCCAGGGGGCCGCTGCAGGACCTGGAAGGGTGAGGAGGATTTTATACCAGAGGCAAGGAGGCAGTGATGTTATATGGGGACCGGCAGGAGCCAGGTCTGAGGTCAGATAGAGCCTAGCACGTGTGTGTGTGCGCGCAGAGGTGAGGCTGGTGGGTCAGGGTGGCCCTCTCCCTCACCCTAGCTGGAGAGCAGAGGTGGGGTCTGCTCAGTCAGGGTGGTGCTAAGTAGCCCCAGCCAGTGGCCGGACCAGCTCCTGTGGGTATGTGGTGCGACAACGGGATGGATTAGGAGAGGGAGCTTGGCCAGTGGGTGGGCAGGGCAGAAGAGCCTCGTGGCCTTGCACCTTGGCTCTGCGGCTCCCCGAGCACCCCTCACTTGGCCCTGGAGGGGAACTCTCAGTCCAAATGGCACAGGAGAGGCGCCTGAGGTCCAGCAGTGTTAGACTCTGCTGAGGGCATTTGGTGAAGCCATTTGGGAGAAACTCGGGCTTCCTGCCCCCCAGGTGGCTCTGGCCAAACTCAGGGGTTGTGATGAGGCCCAGGGTAGTTGGGCTGGTGGAGAGGTAGTAGGGGCTGTGGAAAGAGTCTGACAGACCTAATCCATGCCTGCTATGTGCTTGGGGCAAGCACCTCCCAAACCCCCTCCCTGCCTCAGTTTCTCCTGGATGATGGATCATCCCATCTGCCTTGCAGGGCTATTGCAGAGGTGAATCAAAGTCATAGTGTTGCACGAGTCACAACTCATTGTACTTACTCTTGGGTGTGTGTGGGCGGGGCAGGCGCTATGGTCCTGGATCGCCCCAGTCATCAGGGAAGCCTGACCCTATCTGCTCCCCACTCCCAGCCCTGCCTTTCTCCCCTCTCCTAGGCTCAGCCCTGTTCCCATTCACTGGTCCTGGCCTTGCTTTGATTTTAGCCATGGTGCTGGGGAGGGTGCTGCTGGGCACAAGGGGGTCCTGCATCTCCGAAAGCAGCCTGCAAGGTGGTGGGGGACATGGAGGCAGGAGGACCCAGCACCGGGTGATCTGAGTTTCAAGCCTAAGCTGTCAACCATAGGGACATTTCCCTGGATCAGTTTTGTGCAATGAGGATAATACACCACCACCACCACCCCCAGAAGGGAATGAGGAAGAGATGGGATGGGTAGCAGGGAGGGCACAGAAAGTGGAAGCCTTTGTGATGATGATGTCACCCCATTTGGGAGCAGCCAGGATGAAACGGGAGCCAGGAAGCCTGGTTCCTGGCCTGAGTTCCTGGGTGACCTCAGGCAGCTCGGTGCCTCTTTGGACCCCTTGTCCCTGCTGACATGTGAAAGTCTTCAAGGTCCTTTCCCACCTCTTGAAGTTTGGGAGAGCACTATGATTTCTAGACCTGAGCCGCAAGGCCAGGGTAGGGGATCGGACTCTGCTTCCCAGAGTCCCAGACAGAGCAACCATGTTTCTGCTCGAATTGTCCCTCGGTGGCTCCACGTAGACAAGAGAAGAACCGGGCGAGAGGGAGGATGGGGTGGGGAGGATGGAGCCGCCTCCGGCGCTGCGACCTTTCTGGACCTCGATCCTTGCTCTGTGCGGTGGGACAGTGCTGTGCTCTGCCACCTCTCCCAGGGTCTCATGGGATGCAGGATGGAACTCATGCCCTCCAGTCCTTTCTCCTTGCCCAGAGGGTGGGCTGCCAAGGAAGGATTTGCCAAAATGAAGTGAAGGCCCCCTCCATCTGGGAGACTTGGCATCTCCAGATCCTTCCCTGCTTCTGGTGATTTGGGGAGGCACTGGGGGGTATTGGAAGAGGAATTGTGGGTGCTGAGAAACTGGTGTCCAGGGAGGGAGCTGAACTGTGGGTGCCCCTCTGCACCAGGAGATAGCCAGACCCTGATGGTCGTCCGGTGAGGAGAGATGGAGCGTGCTCGTTGCTACCACCGCGGCTGTGTCCTCGGGCCTGTCTACTGCAGCTGCTCTTTCATTCCCTCTCCTCTTGCCCATCCACAGGCCTGAGCCCGGGCGATGCTGAAGATGATGACTTTCTTCCAAGCCCTTCCAGGCCAGCAGACGGTGCCAGGGGTTCTTGACTTCCCCGGAAATTCCCCGAAGTTGCCCTCCACCTCCGAGGTGGAATCCGAGGCCTCCATGTCAGAGGCCTCTTCTGAAGACCTGGTGCCACCCCTGGAGGCCAAGGGAGCCCCGGAGAGGGACAAGGAAGAGGCAGAAAAGAAGAAGAAGAAGAGGCCAAAAGGACTGGCCGACGTGTTCAGCATCTTCACCAAAGGGAGGAAGAAGAAAGGTCAGCCCAGCTCAGCAGAGCCAGAGGGCGACCCCGAGTCCCAAACTGAGTCCAGCCGCCCGCGGCCCACAGGTAGGCTGGGACCCCAGGCGGGGTAGGGGTCCGGGATCAGAGCTGGCCGGGGCCCGGGCAGGGCTGGGGCTCATCCGAGTGAATGGCCCACTCACCCTGGACACAGGGAGGGCCGCAGAGATGGGCTTGGCCGTGTCTCGTCTGCCGCCTTTCGCCCGCCCGCGCCGCCTAATCCTGGGGCCGGCAGGCGGCCGGCCGGGCTTCAGTCGGTCGGGGGCGCCGACGGGCCCCGCGGGGCGCATCCCGTCCCCTCTCGGGCGCGCGGCCTCCTCTCCCGGGCCGGCGCGCTGACCCCGTGCTGTCCCGGCCGCAGTGGAGGAGCTCAAGGCGGACCTGGAGCGCGGGCGGCTGGAGGCGGCGCGGCCGCTGCTGGCGCTGGAGCGGGAGCTGCGGGCGGCGGCGGCGGCGGGCGGCGAGAGCGCCGAGGAGCTGGTGCGGCGCCAGAGCAAGGTGGAGGCGCTGTACGTGCTGCTGCGCGACCAGGTGCTCGGCCTGCTGCGGCGGCCGCTGGACGTGGCGCCCGAGCGGCTGCGCCAGGCCCTGGCCGTGCTGGCCGAGCAGGAGCGCGAGGACCGCCGCGCGGCGGCGGAGGCGGCGGCCGAGGGGCCCGGGGCCTCGGCGCTGGTGAGCGCGCGCCCGCGGCGCTGGCTGGAGCGGTGGCGGCGCGGGGTGGCGCAGGCGGCCGAGGAGCGCCTGGGTGCGCGGCCGGCCGCGGGCGCCGAGGGCCGCTCGGAGGCCGAGCGCCTCTTCCTGCACATGGGCCGCACCATGAAGGAGGACCTGGAGGCCGTGGTGGAGCGGCTGAAGCCGCTCTTCCCCGCCGAGCTGGACGTGGTGGCCGCCTACGCCGAGAGCTACCACGAGCACTTCGCGGCCCAGCTGGCGGCCGTGGCGCAGTTCGAGCTGTGTGAGCGCGACATCTACATGCTGCTGGTCTGGGTGCAGAACCTCTACCCCAAGTGAGTGGGCGCCGCGCTGCCGGAGGCTGGGAGCCTCGGGAGCAGGGCCTGCGCTCCGTGGGCTTTGCACTGGGAATCCTTGATTTCCTGGCTTCAGCCACGATCTACAGTTGGGGAAGCCGAGGCACGGGGAATGGCGGGGACTTCATCATTCATGCCTGAGCTCCCAGTCTGAGGAGCGGGGTGAGGCGGTGACCATCCAGAGCAGGGAGGGCGGTGGCAGAGGAGACCAGGGACTGTGGGAGCCACCAGCAGGGGCCCTGAGCAGCCTGAGTCGATTGAGGAAGCCATCCCTGAGGTGGTGGAGGAGGAGGAGGGAAAGAGGAGGAACCAAATTCTGCCTGCTGCTGGAAGGAAGAGAGGCAGGCAGGGGAGGGGAGAGGGCAGGCCTGGAAGAAGGTGGAGGGAGGGTGGTGTTCCCGACCAAGGGAGTCATCTTCGGCTGCCCGGGCTGAGCCCTGAGACTTCCTGGGAGTTGTGCAGAGCTGGCCAGTGTTTGGATTTACCTGGCAGGCTATGGGGGCGCTCCGGGCAGCACAGGGAATAGACGCAGAGCAGGGCCATGTGGCCATTGTGCAGGGTCACCCGGTGAGCCCACGGCAGAACTCGGTTCTGGTCCCCGAGGCTCAGAGCTCCTTGGGTGGGAGGCCGGCTCTGAGCAGAGTGCCTCAGGTACCCTCTGATTTACCGGGACTCCCTGGAATCCTGAGCACATCTGTCATTTGTCCAAGCTGGGTGAGGAGTGCAGTGCTGGGTGGGAATGCCCAGGGCATGGGAGGCCGGGGCTTCCTGTGGGGGCTAACTCTGGCCCCCAGGGTAAAGCCTGCAGGAAGCCTGGACGTGTGTGAGCAGTGACTGAGGGTCTCGGGGACACATCTGGGTGGCCGGTGGTCTCGGGGGGTGCCAGTGGCTCAGCCTCCAGCGGGGGGCCAGAGGAAGGGTGCCGTGGGGGTGGTGGGTGAGTCAGCAGGGCATAGGGAAATTGGCATAGGGCAGGGATGGCGGGCTAGACAGGCCAGTCGTGAACCAGTTTCTCCTTGCTTATCCTGACTCACCAGGAAATACTGGGCATTTGCACCTCAGCCTTCCTGTCCCAGTGACCTCAGGGCTTTTGGCCTGGGGCCCACTGGGGTCAGCACGGCAGGAAACTGAGGCCAGCAGGGCAGAGCCCTGGGGAGAGGGAGTGCAGGGGGCTGCCGTTGAGGACTGTGTGGCCAGAGTGGCCAGAAGACAGGGAGCACAGGGTCCCAGCCACATCCAGGCTGGGAGAGGGGTGAGAGGGCGGTTCTTGAGTGTCCGGGCAGACAAAGGCCCCTGAGGAAGTGCCAGGGAGGGCTGGACGGTCCCTGGGGCTCCCGGATCCCACACAGGCGCCACGAGAGTGAGTGGAGTAGCTGGGGTGGGGCAGCCCTTCCTGCCTGCACCGACCCGCCCTCGGGGGGCAGCAGGGCCGGCCTGGGGGTGCTGGTCCCGGGCTGGCAGGATTCCCAAGGCCAGCAGGCCTGGAGTGCAGTGAGGGAATGAGGTGGGGGGGGGGGGCTGGAGAGCGAGCGGCCGGTCTGCAGCCGAAGGAGCCGTTTTGTATCTGTGTGAGCTGGAGGCCTTGTGGCAGGGAGGGGGCCAGACTCCAAAGTCGTGCTTGCTGGGCGGAGGAGGGACTGCTGGGGCCCAGGAGGCTGGAGAGCAGGCCCCTGCAGCCAGCCAGGCGAGAGATGATGGTGGTGGTTAGGGCCTCGGGCAGGGTGACTTGAGGCTGATCTGCTTCAGTAGGAGTGGATGGGGGGGAATGAGTCAGAGCAGGCATGAAGATTCCAAGGTTTCTGACCCAAACCCAACTGCACAGACCGGGGACCCATCCTCTGAGCTGGAGAAGCAGGGATGGGGGAGGGCGATCAAATTCTGGGCCTGCGGGAGACCGAGGCTGAGAAGGTGGGCTCTTGCATGAGTGCTGGTGCTAAGTGGGTGCAGTCTTTCTCATGCTAGCCCCCCTCTGCCTGCAGTGACATCATCAACAGCCCCAAGCTGGGGGGAGAGCTGCAGAGAGTCCAGCTTGGGAGCCTTCTGCCCCCCAGGCAGATCCGGCTGCTGGAGGCCACGTTCTTGTCCAATGAGGTGGTGAGTCCAGCGCCAGGGACCGGGGCCAGGGCAGGGCAGGAAGGAAGCTAGGGGAGGCTCGAAGACAGGTGGGACGCAGGCAAGGAGCTTGACAGGGACTCCCACGTGGGCCCGGCCGATGGGCTCTGTGCTGCCCTGACCTGCCTCTCCTGCCCCCAGGCCAGTGTGAGGGAGCTGATGGCCCGGGCCCTGGAGCTGGAGTCACAACGCTGGGCCCGGGATGTGGCTCCCCAGAGGCTGGACGGCCATTGCCACAGCGAGCTGGCCATCGACGTCATCCAGGTAACACAGCCCGCCCGCTGGGCTCTCGCACAGCCCACGCCTACCCCATGTGTGTGCATACACGTGCCCACTCTGAGCACCGCCCTCCCCTTGTGCCGGCCTACCCCCTCTCTCTCCCCCATCTCAGCTCACCCCTCACCCTTGCAGATCATCTCCCAGGGCCAGGCCAAGGCCGAGAGCATCACCCTTGACCTGGGCGTGCAGATAAAGCACCTGCTGCTGCTGGAGTTGGCTACATTCCTGAGGAGGTGGGTGTGCGCCTGCCTGTGCCGGGGAGGGGGACCTGGTCCCTATAGCCACTTCTCTCAGAGCCACCTGCGCTCCGTGTCCCACTTGGGTATCCAAGCCAGATCAGCGTCCCCTTCCTGCCTCTGGGGTGTCTGTCATTATGAGCAGGAGTCCTCCCCCCACCCCCCCCAAACCTCCCACCTGAGCCCTGAGAGCCTCAGGTGATCAGACGGCTGAGCAGGAAGCCCTTAACACTGCAGCCTCCAGCTGCGAAAAGGATGCCCCAGGAGGGACTGAGGCCCTGGCCTCCCTTCTGCGGTACCCCGGGTCTCCAGCCCTGCATTTCTCTTGGCTGCCTCCCTCCCTGCCTCTGAGGACTCCTCCATGTACCCCTTGCCTTCACCCCCCCGCCCCCGTCTTCCAGCTATAGAAGGATCTGGGGGGAAGGAGTGGGGCCGCAGGAGCTCTGCAGGGGCCTTGGCCCCACTGGCCTTGGTCTGCAAAGCCAGTTACTGATGTTCAGGGGCTAGTAGCCCCTCCCCGGGGGCCGTAGGGAGCCTGTCAACCTGACACGAGCTCTGTAAGCCCAGGGGGCCTGGGGGGCAGGCCGGAGGCTGCTATTGTCCCAGTGTTTGTGCTGATCCTTGCATGTGCCCCTTCCGGTTTCACCAGCTACCAGCGAGCCTTTGATGAATTTCTGGAGAGATGCAGACAGCTGGGAAATTACAGGGCCAATGTCATTGCCAACATCAACAACTGCTTGTCCCTCCGGTAAGGGGGTAAGGGCACTAGGAGGGGTTTGTGGGAGCGGGAATTGGGAATCGCCGGGCCTGCTGGGCTGTTGGAGGAAGAGGATGGCTGGGAGGGGGAGGGGAGGCCCGTGGGTGCGGTGTGCGGTGGGAGGTACAGCATGAGCAAAGCTGTGGGATTACAATGGGCACGGCTGTGAGGAGATGGCCGGGGTCTGTAGGGGCGGCAGCAGCAGCAGGCATTTATCAAGTGCTGCTGGGTCAAGCATCATGCGAAGGATTTATTCCTTATTTCATGCTTGTAACACCCCTCAGGAACAGATGCGGGGTTGTGTCTGTTGGGCGGATGTGGATGAGGAGCACGTAGTGCAGGTGTTCCCTGCGGGTGAGCAGGCTAGGTGCTGCCTCCGGAGCAGGGATGGGATGGTCCGGACTTGCTTCCACAGGGAGTGGGGAGTCACGGAGGCTTGTAGAGTGAAGAGATGGTTTAGGAAGGTTTGCCTAGGGCCAGTAGGCTCTCTGGGTCGGGGACTGTAGTCTGGACAGGGCTGGTCTTACCTCCCTGCCCCATCCGTGTCCTTCCAGGACCTCCATGGAGCAGAAGTGGCAGACACCACAGGACCTCCCGGGCCACCTGCTGAGCCCCCTGAGTGAGCTCAAGAGTCACGGCTTCGACACCCTGCTCCAGCGCCTGCTCGGGGACCTGAAGGTACCGGAGCCTGACTCCCTGGAGTGCCTGCTGAGCTTAGCTTTGGGGCGACGCAGAGAGGGACCAGGAGGGGAGGAATGGCAGAAGCAGGAACCCAGACGTGTGTGGCCAGCTGTCGTGAGGCCTGTGCCACCACAGTGATGGGGGCCACGAGGGCTTGTGACCTCATCCCCAGCACTTCAGCCTGGGCTTGGCCTCAGAGGGGCCCCTTGGGCTGGGAACCCGCAGAGAAGTGTTAGTGCCTCTCCCCGCTCTGAGACTCAACCCAGCCCTGAGCCTCTGTGCTCCTTCCCCAGCTCCCCCAGACCCTCCTGCCTGCGCCCTGTCCCCATGCCTTCCTCCCAGCAGGGATGCTCAGAGCCTCTGGCAGCCGCTGCCCCACCTGCTGTGGGCCAAGAAGTCCACAGAAACCCCTTGGCTCCCTTAGCAGAGGGTGAAGCAGGGGTCCCTGAAAGAAAGAGGACGAGGAGTTGCCTGCCTGTTTTCCGCGGGAGCCCGCCTTGTCCCTGCTGCCCAAGGCGGAAGGCCGTGGGTAGCCAGCCGGGGGTGAAGGCCGGGCGGTGACCCTGGATGACTTGGCACGCGTCCTCACAGGCCCCGCCAAGCACAAGTCCTTGTTTATGCAGGAATTTATTTATTTCAGAGGGGGGCGGTGGAAAAGGCCTCACGGCAGGCAGATGGCCGGCTTGGCTCCAGAGCTGCAGCTGGTTGACCTTGGAGAAGGGGCCAGGGACCCTGTCTCCACTTCCTGTCTGGGAACAGGGCCCCGAGTTCCGCCCAAGTTCCCTGGGAGTCCTCGAGCCCCCGCCCCTGCGCTGGGCCGCGAGTGTCGCTGTGCGTGGGTCTGCGGCCGGCGGGCCTTCCTCCGCAGGGCGTGACCAGACATCCTGCCTCTCTCCTGTCGCAGCCGCTGTTCAAGAGGTTCACGCAGACCCGCTGGGCGGCCCCGGCGCAGACCCTGGAAGAAATTCTCTCCACCGTGGCCAAAAGGCTGCCCGAGTTCTCGGAACTGCACGACTGCTTCCGGGAGGTGAGCAGGCGCTGGGCCGGTGGCTGGGCCTGGCGGGGCCTGGCGGGGGCGCGGGGGGCGGGGGGCGGTCTGGACACACGCCCTAGCACGTGTGCGCGGCGCGCACACACAGCACACGGATGCACCCGGCCCCGCCCGGACTCCTGGCTCCGAGGCCTGGAAGGACACTGGGGAGCTCCCCGCCCGCGGCGGCTCACCCAGCCCTGCCGGCCCGCCCCGCCAGGAGCTCGCGGAGGTCATCCACCTGCACCTGGTGAAGGAATACATCATCCGCCTCAGCAAGAGCAGCCTAGTGCTCAAGACGGCTGAGCAGCAGCAGCAGCTGGCCGAGCACATCCTGGCCAACGCCGATGTCATCCAGCGCTTCTGCACCCAGAACGTACGTAACGTATATACCGTACGTCCGCTCCTGCCTGCCCCTCCCCCAAGTCCTGCGGGGCCAGGACCGCCGCCGGGCCTCCCCAGCCCTGACCGGTCCGACCTGAACTCTGGGCCCCCGGGGGCCCTTCGGGGAAGGGGCGGCCCGCCTCCAGCCAGACCTATGCCTGCAGGGCTCCTCAGCGACCTGGCTGCAGCACGCCCTCCCCAAGCTCGCCGAGGTCATTCGCCTGCAAGACCCCAGTGCCATCAAGATCGAGGTGGCCACTTATGCTACCTGGTACCCCGACTTCAGGTGAGAGCAAGGGCACCACGGGCCGGGGCCGTCCGCAAGGCCCTGCTGGCGCTGGTCAGAGCCTGGTGGGGCTGGACTCAGGACTTCAGGGCCACTAGAGCTGATACGGGCCTCCACGCCGCCGTCCCAGCACTTAACCCTTGCGGAGTGCTGGCCGAGTGCCGGACACGGTGCTAAGATGTTACAGTGGCTCATTCACTGGAACCTCACTACAGCCTTATGAAGGAGAGGCTTTCCATCCCCATTCCCCAGAGGAGGCCTGGAGAGCTTGAGGAACTTGTCCGAGGTGACACAGCTAGCCAGGGGTGAAGCCAAGATGGAAAAGCCAGGTAGTCTGGCTCTACAGTCCACACTTTTAGCCTGATACGATACTGCCCCCCTTAGAGGGGAAACTGAGACCAGAGAGACTAGGGACCTGCTAGAAGCCATGCTAAGCTAGGATCCAGCCCTGGGGTCAGAGTGGAGGCTTACCCCCCAGCCCTCTGAGGATCTGGGGAGCTAGGGCAATTGTTTTTCAAGGCTGAGTCCTCTGACATGGTAGGGAAAGTTTGAACAGTCTTGATTTGGATTGCTCAGCCTAGTCCAGCCTAGTCTAGCCTCTGGTTGATCCACTCCATCCATCTACCTGCCTAGCTACTTATTTACACACTCATCCATTCATCCATCTACTCATACAAACACCCATCTACCCATCTACTCATCTCCCCATCCATGTAGCTATCCATCCATCTGCTCACCCACCCTTCCACCTATCTATCCAAACATCTGTCTACCCATCTACCCATCCACCCACTCATCCATCCATCCATCCATCCATTCACCTACCTATTCATCTACCCATATACCCATCCATTCATTCATCCATCCACCCATCCATCTACCCACCCACCAACCTATCCATCCACTCATCTATCTACCCACCCATCCACCCACCCATATAAAAAATCCATCTACTCGTTTACCCTCCACGTAGCTATCCATCCATCTGTTCACCCACCCTTCTACCTATCTACCCAACCATCTATCTACCCATCCACCCACTCATTCATCCAGCCATCCATCCATTCACCTGCCTATTCATACATCCATCTACCCATCCATCCATTCATCCATCTACCCATCCATCTATCCACCTACCCACTTATCCATCCACTCATCCATCCTCCAGCCAGCCAGCCAGCCAGCCAGCCAGCCATCCTACCAATTATTGAGTGGTTTCCTGTTAAGTGCCGGGCTCTGTTCTAGGTACTGGGATGCAATGAAGTATAAGACAGACCAGGTAGCGGCGACTGGGTGGCTCAGTCGTTAAGCGTCTGCCTTCGACTCAGGTCCTGATCCCAGGGTCCTGGGATCGAGCCCCGCATCGGGCTCCCTGCTCCGCAGGAAGCCTGCTTCTCCCTCTCCCACTTCCCCTGCTTGTGTTCCCTCTCTTGCTGCGTTTCTCTGTCAAATAAATAAATAAAATCTTAAAAAAAAAAAACAGACAGGGGCGCCTGGGTGGCTCAGTCGTTAAGCGTCTGCCTTCGGCTCAGGTCATGATCCCAGGGTCCTGGGATCGAGTCCCACATCGGACTCCCTGCTCGGCAGGAAGCCTGCTTCTCGCTGTCCCACTCCCCCTGCTTGTGTTCCTGCTCTCGCTATCTCTCTCTCTGTCAAATAAATAAATAAAAAAAAATCTTTAAAAAAAAAAAAACAAAACAGACAGACCAGGTCTCAGTCCTCCCTTGTGTAGCTTACAATCTAATGCAGGTTAGTAATAATGAGGTAATCAGGCAAAGAAATACAGTTATGATCTGTAAAGATTGTTTAACCAAGGTTGTGAATGACAGGAGGTGCTGACTTTAGAGATGGGAAATCTTGGGGGAGGTGACATTTTCCCTGAGGCCCAAAGTGTGAGAAGGAGCTGCTCATCTCCAGGGTGTGGGAAAGAACATTTCAGGAGGAACAGCCAGTGCAAAGACCTGAGGCCGGCAGGAGTTTAGTGCACGCTAGGGAAGGACAGGTGTCTGGGGCTGGTGGAGCACAATGGGCAAAGGAGACAGTGACCCCCTCGTGGGCAGGGGCTTGGCTGCAGGGCCCTGTGGCTTGGGCCAGGAGTCTGGGGAGCTGGGAAGAAGTGTGAGTAGGGGTGTTGGTGACTAGGCTGGACTGACAGAATGCTCTCCTTGCCAGCAAAGGCCACCTGAGTGCCATCTTGGCCATCAAGGGAAACCTGTCCAGCAGCGAGGTCAGGAGCATCCGAAGCATCCTGGACGTCAGCACGGGAATGCACCAGTCTTCCAAGCCCCTATTTTCACTTATAAAGGTCGGTTAGCTTTCCCTGCAGCCTGGCCTGCTTGTGAGCACCCAGTGAGCATCGGACACCACCCCCCTTGGTGGGCAACCACTCCACTCCACGGCCCCTCAACAGGCTTCGTGCCTACTGCTGCGGCTTCTGCCCAGCCTCGGCTAAGGCGCAAGCCCCTGGGCGGCTGGAATCGGATAGGACCGGTTTACGTGCCCGTCCCGTGCGGGCGGGAGCGCCCATTGTGGGGAGGCAGTGAGGTAATCCCCAAGAGACTCTTTGTAAATGACGGTTGATCATGCATGTACCAATGGAGGGAGCTGGGAGGGAGAGTGGCCAGGGTCAGAGATCCTGGGTCACCTCCGGTCCGTGGGGCCCCTCCACAGTCTATCATAACTGTCCTCCTCATGGCTGGGTCTGAGCGCCTTCCCAGCTGCCGAGGGCCAGGGGCTGAGCCTCGCCTATCCCGCCTCCTCTGGCCCAGGACTACGGTGAGTGGGGCTCAGCATGTCCGTGGAAGCGAAGGCAGAGCTAGAAAACAAAGGAAACAGTGAACTCCCATCTGGGCCCTGGACATCCTGGGTCTTCCATGTAGGGATAGGCCCGGTGTGGGGGGGCGGGGGTGCTCCGTGGGGCCGCTGCCTGGAAGTCAGCCTGAGGTCTGGGCGGGGCACGCTTGACCTCTGACCCCTTGGCCTCTGGACCAGCGCCCTGTTGCTGTTGTAACACATTTCCACAGACATGGTCATTGAAACCAGAACCTACCTTTCAGCTCTGGGGGGTCAGAAGTCTGACACAGGTCTCAAGGGCTAAAGCCAAGGTGTCAGCAGGAAGATTCTGGGGGGAATTTCCTTGCTTCTCCCAGTTTTTAGAGGCTGCCTGTATTCCCTGGCCTGTGGCTCCCTCCATCTTCAAAGCCAGCAGTGGCCAGTCAAATCCTTTTCACATCACAGACCTCAGATCTCCTCTCCTGCCCCTGCTTCCACTTTTAAGGACCCTTTTGATGACCTTTGGCCCACCATATAACCCAGGATCAGCCCCTATTTTAAAGTTAGCTGATTAACAGCCTTACCCCACCTGCAGCCTCAGCCCCCTTTGCCACAGACCCTGACGTAATCACAGGTTCCAGGTGTTAGGATGTGGGCTTCCCGGCGTGGGAGACATGATTTTGCCCCCTCCATGCACGCCCATCCTCCCCCTGCCCTGGACGGTGCCTTATCCCACGCCGGGGAAAACATGGCTCCGGGAATGCTCCTAGGCCTCTGCCGATCCCCGAGGCCCGCTCAGCTTGAGAGGGCGCAAGTCAGACGCAGGCAGGACTCAGCCTCATGCCTCTGAGCGTGCTGAGGTGGGGTCTGGAGCCGGAACCCTTGGGTTTGTCCCCCTCTCTCCAGGTACTGTGGCCAGGAACTGGCCCATGTAAATGGTGCACAAGGGCTTTTGTACATTTGTAGGAGTTAGTGTGTTTGATGTTGTTAATATTATTTTTGATAGCACTGCTTTTGAATGTATGTATTCAGGACAGGGTGCGAGTTTTTATAGCTTAATATAAACCTGATTTCAAAAGTGGCTTAGAGTGATTCATTTTGGGAGCCAGAAGGGGCAGCGGTGGCTTTCCCAGCCTCCTGGGGCCTGGGAAACCCTGTCTCCCCAGGCTCTGTGGCAGGATCCCTGTCCCCACTCCCTGGGAGTCCAGCCCTGTGGCGCCTCCTCCCCCTTCTCACCAATGAGCATGAGCTGGCGGGGGGGGGGGGGAGGTGGCTGCCTATGGGGCACGATCAGTCATTTCGCTCTTTTGTGCCTCAGTTTCCTTACCTGTAAACAGGGGACCATAAGCTGCTTTGGTCTTCCCCACATTCCTTTGGAGGATGAGGGGGGAGGGGTGGACTCTAGACAATCATTTCACCCACACCCTTGTGCCCAGTAGGAACCTGCCCTTCTATTTCTGGAACTGACCTCACAGAGCTGCGGCTGTGGCCAGAGGAGCCCCACAGTCTGTCTCTAGAGATGGCCCCAGCTCACCTGGACACCAGTTCACCTGGCCCAGGATTTGGGGAAGGGCAGAGTCCCTAACGACCAGAGTCCCCTCCATTCCACATAGCTGAGGGAAGGGCCCCAAGGGAGCCACATGTGGAGTCTGGGGGTCTGGGGGCCCTTTCAGCCAGTTCCAGGGGAGGAGAGAGAGGCCAGTGGGGATGGGCTGGGCGGGAGCAGCCTCGCAGTGGGGAGCAAGGAGGGAGGGGGACTGGAGCCCTGGGACACCTTCCTCCCCCTCAGTTGAGCTGGGCCCACAGGTACATGTGGCTCCCGGGGAACAGCCCGGTCCCAGGTCCCAGGCCAGCTGGAGCCTCGTGGGGGGGGGTGGCAGTGGGGATCGGGGGTGTGGGGAGTGAGGGGTTGGGGGCAGGGGGTGCTGGGGCCGGCGCGCCCCTCCCCCTTGGTACTGCCTGTGGGGAGTGAAGGCACTGAGAACCAGGTGGAAGCTTCAGATTGCTCGGGCCAGGCTGAACTGATGGACCTAAAGACATGAAAGGCTGGGGTACCAGGACCCCAGCCTGGCTGCAGCTGCGGCGGATGGGGGCCCTTGGAGCTGGGGGCAGTGGTGAGGACCCCAGAGCCCCTGCACTGCCCCCCCCACTTGGGCTGGTGGAGCTCCAGGAGGAAAGAGGAACAGGACTCAAACGGGGTGGGAAGGGGCAGGAGGTCACCGGCTCCCACTACCACCAAGGGTTCCACTTCAGGAACTTCCCCATCCTCCCCCCCTGCAGGAAAATCCCCTTAGAGGAAGGATCTAACCCCAGTGGAGGAGTCAGTCACCAGGCTCAGGGCACAGAGGGGACAGCCTGGAGAGGGCGTAGCCACCTGCTCTCAGGTCGTACATGGACACGGGGCCTGGTGTGAAGGGGAAGGGAGTCCGTAGTCAGGGCACAAGCACTGATGGGGCCCTCCAACCCTCCCCAATCCCTGCTGGGGGGGGCAGTGGGGAGAGTTGGCCAAGGCCGCCCAGAAGGACTGACATTCCCAGAGGCCCACAAAAAACACAGAGCAAGCAAACAAACAGTTCAGGTCCAAGGGCAGTGGGGTGATGGGGTGGGAGTGACTCAGTAGAGATTAAGGTGGGGCAGCTCCGGCTGTGGCCATGGGGAGTGCTCACGCAGGAGGAGACCGTTGGTTTCGGACCCCAGACTTGACAAGACCACTTACACAGACCTGGACAGAGCAGTGCAGGAGAGGGAACAGCAGGGAGGCAAAGGGTGGGGGTGGGGGTGGTGCTGGAAGGGCTCCGGTTCTAGGGCAAGAGCTCCAGGGTTGGGTGGGTGAAGGTGGGAAGCGGGGCCAGATCCCACCAAAGAGGCAGGGGTCTGAGAACCTTAGTTGGGGCTGGGAGTTGGGGTCACTCCCGCTGTAAAAGCATTGAGGATTTTGAAGCGGCAGTTGGGACTGATGTGATGCATGACTCCGAAAGACCCCTCTGGCTGCTGCCTGGAGAATGGAGGGCTGAGGGGAGGCCAGGAGACCCTTTAAGGGGTGCTGGGGTTGCCTGGGGGAGAGATGATGTTGTCAGTGAGGGCTGCGATGTGGAGGGAGATGGGGTTAGCTCTGGAGCGGGGTGTGAGAGAAGAGCAAGTTCCTGAACCATCAGAAAGCCCCTAACCAAGCCAGGGGGACAGTGGTGCCACCTCCCAGATGAGGAAGGCCTGAGGGGAGCGGGAGGAGGCCTTGGGGGAGAGATTTGGGGAGTGAAGTTTGAGAGGTCTGCAGAAAGAGTGTGTCTCAGTAGATTGTCCAAAACCCAAGTGGGTGACAACACTCTGCATGGCGAGGTTGACAGCCATTGGCCACTCCCACTAGCTATGCTGGGAGGATCATTTTACCCCCACGGAGGGCCGTCTGGCAACATGGGTCAAGTCAACAAAAACTCTGTGAACCAGCCATTCCCCTTCCAGGAATGAATCTTTTTTTTTTTTTTAAAGATTTTATTTATTTGTCAAGAGAGAGAAAGCACAAGCAGAGGGAGCGGCAGGCAGAAGGAGAGAGAGAAGCAGGCTCCTCTCTGAGCAGGGAGCCCGAGGCGGGGCTCAATCCCAGGACCCTAAGATCATGACCTGAGCCGAAGGCAGATGCTTAACGACTGAGCCGCCCAGGTGCCCCTCCAGGAATGAATCTTTTTTTTAAAGATTTTATTTATTTGTCAGAGAGAGAGAAAGCACAAGCAGAGAGAGAGGCAGAGGGAGAGAGAGAAGCAGGCTTTCCGCTGAGCAGGGAGCCTGATGCAGGGCTCGATCCCAGGACCCTGGGATCATGACCTGAGCCGAAGACAGATGCTTAACGACTGAGCCACCCAGGGGCCCCTCCAGGAATGAATCTTTTTTTTTTTTTTAAGATTTTATTTTTTTGTCAGAGAGAGAGAAAGCACAAGCAGAGGGAGTGGCAGGCAGAGGGAGAGAGAGAAGCAGGCTTTCCGCTGAGCAGGGAGCCTGATGCGGGGCTCGATCCCAGGACCCTGGGATCATGACCTGAGCCCGAAGGCAGACGCTTAATGACTGAGCCGCCCAGGCACCCCTCCAGGAATGAATCTTATCCATACTCTAATATCCATGGAAAGTGATGCAGGTACCAGGCCAGTCACCGTGTAGTAGCAAAGTGTTGGAAACTCCCTACCTGTCCATCAGTAGCCCCAGGCAAATAATCGTAGCTCACCAGACAATGGAGTACTATATAGCTGTACAAAAGCATGAGTAAGTTCTCTCTGTCCTGATGTGGAAATTGTTCCAATACAGAATGTCATGGAGAAAACACAATGCAGAACAGTTTATGGTTGCGTTCAAATAAATAAAAGTGGGGAAAGATATAGAGAGAATTTTGTATCTTACATATCATATGTATTTCTATAATATGTTCATTTGTATTTGCCTGTGTGTGCATTCAGGCAGCCTAGAAGAATACACCAGGAACTAATAAGAGTGATTACTTGTGAGTGGGTGGGCACACACACACCAGAAGTGGGGAGGAAAAGAGCAGGAGGTAGGAGGGTGACAGGGAGGGAGACAGAGATTGGGAAGGAGACAGTTCACTGTATATCCTGTTTTAAATTTTTATTACTGAACCACATGAATGTGTTATACGTGAACATTTTATAATCTGACATTATTTGAGAATGGAAGCCAGTGTGGTGGGAGGTTCAAGGGAAGAGGAGATGAGGCCCCGGGTCTCGGGTGTGGGATTGTCCAGCAATGTCAAGTGCCCTTTGAAGTGGGTTCATCAGCAGCCTGAGATTTTCTCCAGCCAAGTTTAGTCCTCAGGTGTCCATCCAGAGTCCCAGAGTTGGGTTTAACTGAGAATAGGGCTTTGGTCAGGCGGTCACACCAGGCTCACCGGCATGACCCCGGGGGCTGCTGGCAGGAGGACTGAGTGGAATCAGACTGAGTGAGAGGAGGGGCGGGGGGTGGTGGAGGATTACTGGGGTAGAGTCCCAAGAGGGAGGGAGTCACAGAGGAGGACCCTTACAGTTGAGGTCATGGAAGTGATGCAGTTACTGGTGAGGACAAGAGGTGGGGTGGGGTGGGGGCACGATCTTGAGAGAGTGTGCTGACACTGGGAGGTGCTGAGGGCTCAAGGAACCAGGAGGCAGCCTGTGGATACTGAAGCCCCCAAGAACGCTGACGAAATCATGGGGCTGATGTCCTCTGAGGACGCCAGGGAGAGACCCAGCGGTGAGTGGAGGGCAGCAAGGACGAGAAGCCGGATGGTGTGCCTGCCAGTGTAGGTGGGCGCTGATCAGCTTTAGCCCCTGGCTTCTGTCCCTTGTCTAGAGCAGGAGACAGTCCCGGGACTTAGTGGATGGATCAGGTTTGTGATGGGCTGTGCCCAAGCTCAGGTGAGAAAGCTGTGTTGGGGTGACCCCAGGAAGGAGTGGTACCCTGATTCTCTGAGCCTGCTAGGTGGGTGGTGCATTAAGGATGGCAGCGCGTCAGGTGGTTGATGCTCCCATAGGCACAGTGACTGTCCCTGCAGAGACACCCTGAGGGCCTGGGGGTTGTCAGGGTCAAGAGGGGCTAGCCTGGGCTAGTTCACACACAGGCCGGAAGGTTCTGGAAACAAGCAAAGGTGAGCCTGGTGCAAGAGTTCTTTTCCAGCTTCTGCTTGTGCTCATTTGCTAATGTTCCCGTGGTCAGAGGCAGTCACGCTCACACAAGCAGGTCCAGATTCAAGGGCTGGAGAAACAGGATCCCCTCTGATGGGAGAAACTGGAGTGTTTGTGGCATATCCCCCAATCTGCCTTGTGACTATAAGTACTTACATGCTTCCCTTGTGAAACACAGATTTGCCCCATCCCCAGATCGCCCAGTCTCATCCAGTCATAGATCAGGCGGGCCATGCATGATCTCTGACCTTTTAGTGGGACCAAATGTAGATGAGTTTCTCCAGCACAACTCCTTGGGCCAGCAACTCCAGACCCACACCCCATGAACTAAAAAGACAAGTCAAGTTGCCTGACATGCTCAACACAGAGTCGAGGTGCAGGGACAGGATGGCCACGGTTGACGACCTTGTTTGGGGTGCCTGGGTGGCTCAGTGGTTTGAGCACCTGACTCTTGATTTCGGCTCAGGTCATGATCTCTGGGTTGTGGGATCGAGCCCCACATTGGGCTCTGCACCAAGTGGGGAGTCTGCTTGAGATTCTCTCCCTTTCCCTCTGCCCTTCTCCCCACTTGCTCTCTCCCTCTCTCAAAAATAAATAAATAAATCTTTAAAAAATAAGGCGGGGGGCACGCCTGGGTGGCTCAGTCGGTTAAACGACTGCCTTCGGCTCAGGTCATGATCCTGGAGTCCCGGGATCGAGTCCCACATCGGGCTCCCTGCTCCGCAGGGAGTCTGCTTCTCCCTCTGACCCTCCTCCCTCTCATGCTCTCTGTCTCTCATTCTCTCTCTCTCAAATAAATAAATAAAATCTTTAAAAAAAAATAAATAAGGCGGGGGGCTATCGCTCAGAAGGCCGGCCGCTGCATGCTGTCTCCCGGACAGTCCTAGACTCCACCACCCTGCATCTGTGCCTGAGCTCTACCCTCCGAGGGGCCTTCCTTTGCCGTAACCAACGGCCCATGTTGGTAGCTGAGCAACTTCCTAGTCTTTCCATCATTCAGTGTCCAATCAAGAGTGGGGAACCCCCCGGGAATTGGAACAGGGGATGTTGAAAGGACTGTAGCAGGGGTTTGGGGTAACAAGGGGTCAGCTAGTAAGAGGATGAGAACTCCAAAAATACAGCCACCACCTGAGGGCTGAGGCAGAGCGCCAAGGAAGGGGTAAATCTAGAAGAGTCTCCTCACCCCCCAGACCGGCACTGGGATTCAGTCAGGCCTCACCAGAGAGGATGCAGCCTTGGTGAAATTCACCAAGGTGCTCTGCCAGCAGAACTTGCTGGAAACTTGCTACCTGGGATCCAGGTAAGCCATGCACAGGCAAGTGCTGTGCTCAAACTTGCTGCAAAGCCCCTGGAGGTCGAGGTCTTCGACCTTGGAGGACGAGGGCAGAGGAAGCTGTCCTTGAGGAGACTCGCCAGTTGTGCACTAGAACCCCCTTCCTCCTTTACTGTCTTTCCAGCACCTTCTACTGACAGAGTTTAGCACTCCGCCAGTGGACAAGGGAGAAAGTTCCAGAATGCCCAAACAGGCCAATGAAAGATGAGTTTGGGCCAGGGAGGCAAGAGATTGACGGGAGGCACTCAGCTTCCACACACACTCTTCTACACACATCAGACTTTCATGAAAATGCCCGCCGAACACTGCCCATCTGTCCTTCCCACAAGGGAAGACACTTCACAGTGAGGAGACGCAGCGCCGAGAGTAACTGTATCCATCCCTGTGGGTACCAATAACTCCAAGTGGAATCCTGTGAGACAGAGCCCCATCCTTCCTGGCTGCTGTCTCCCACCTGGCACCATAACTGAATCTTCAGGAGGTCCCTCAGCCTTTCAATCAGGCCGCCACTTCCGGGCGAGAGGATATGTGGTAAGACCAGTGAAGTCCATGGCTGTGAGCCCACACTGCGGCATTTCCTTGGTGGGGACCTAATTCCTTGGTCGGAAGCGGTGCTGTGTGAATACCATGATGGAACATGAGGCATCCTGTGAGTCTGTGAATGGTGGTGCCAACAGCAGCATTAGCGGGGGCAAGGAAGCCAAATCCATGTCCAGAATGTGTCTCTTCCAGAGGATGACTCATTGCCCCCTCCCTGACGGAAGAGGTCCAGGGCAATCAACCTGCTACCAGGTGGTTGGCTGCTTTCTCCAGGGAACGGGCTGTCAAGGGCTAAGCGCTGGTCTGCACTGTTGTCGGATAAGGCACTCGGCAGTGGCCAGAGCACCTGGTAAGAGGAAGGCTGAGTCATTGAGCTCACGAATAACCTCCATCCCTGTCACCATAGCTACTTTGTTTGTGGGTCCATTGAGAAAGCACCGGAGTGGCTGGGGAAAGAGGCTGTTATGGGCTAAACTGTGTCCCCCTAAATTCATATCAAAGTCCTAATGCCCAGTACCTGAGAATATGACATTATTTGGAGATAAGATCTTTGGAGATAAGATTAAGATCTTTACAGAGATAAGATCTTTACAGAGGTGAACAAGTTAAAATGAAATCATGAGGGTAGGTCCTAATCCAATATGACTGTGTCCTTAGAGAAGGGGGAATTTTGGAGGTAGACACACACATGGGGAGAACACCATGTGAAGATGAAGGCAGAACCTGGGGTGATGCTTCTCCAAGCCAAGAAACCCAGACTTCCAGAGAACCACCAGCATGGAAAAGACAGCTTCTCCCAGCCTCAGAAGGAAGCAACCTGCCAACAACTTTCTCTTCAGCTTCTAGCTTCCAGAACTGAAACATACATTTCTGTTGTTTAAACCACCCAGTCGGTGGTACTTGTTTATGGCACCCTAGCAAGCGAAGACAGAGGCTGACAGACATCTCTACGGAGCTTCATTCTCTCATCTCATTATTAAGGGTCTCTTCTGGAGTGGATGCCCTTGGGTGGGCAGTCATACTGTGTACAAATGTCTCCATAGTCTCTGTCCACTTGGAGATGTCCATCGACACACTTCCTCCCCAGTTTTTCTTGTCACCAAATTCCCAGTTCTGTTTTTTGTTTGTTTTTTTTTCCCCTGAGGCCCTGACCATCCGACCGACTGTCTAGGTTAGTGTAGATCTGTACCTCTGGCCATCTCTCAGTTGAGACCTAGTGGACAACCAAAGGTATTGCTCAGAGTTCTGCCCCCTAGGGGGATGTTCCTTCCACACTGTCCAGGATCACCCCTGATTTCGGCTGCGGCTGCAGCTGTCCACAGACACATTGAACTAGCACATTGTGCAGACCCATCTGTCAACTAGGCTTGAGTTTTTCTTGCTCAACACTGCAAGAGGCCACGGGCACAGGCGGCAGGAAGGAAAGCAATGCAGTAGGAGTTGGTGTTGAAGGAGTCTGAGCCACCTTCCGTGAACACTACTTGTGCCTCCTGGACCTGCCTGAGCTCAGACTCTCACGTAGTACTTCCATATGATGATAGAATGTTGCCACATGCACGAAACCTTATGGCGAGGTGGGTCTAACAACTCTCAGCTCATGATGGGAAACTCAGGCAAAATGGTCACCAGTGTCCCATGGTTGGACATTCAGTCTCCATTGAATCCCAGATGAAGGTCAGAAGCAGTTTCTCAGAAGGAAAATAGTCATCTCCAGAAGAGAGCATAGACTTGCTCCCAAATTCTAAAGATCTGGCTGTGATTCTCCCATTGACACAAATCATGGATATCGTGAGTACTGGTGGATCTGCTGGATCATAGGGCCCAGGTGGTAGAGGGGCTGGTATGTGTAGAGCAGCCTGGATCTGCAGAACCTGGTCTCCTCTTAAAACTAGCTAGATAGATAATAGTACAGCACACTAAAATGTATTGCTTCCAAAATCCAAGAAGACCTACCAAGCATTTGCCTCTTTTTTCATGGTAGATGGTAAGAGGCCCAACAACTTGTCTTTTAACTTATATTCAAAAATCCTCCAGACCAAATAACTCCCAGAAACTGAGAAATCACAGGCTCCTGAGTTTTTTGAGGGGAGGGGTGTTTCCCACTCTCAGGTTCACACATGTCTTCTTAAGGCATCTCACGTACTTGCTGTTTCTTGTTTATCAGATCCAATCAGTATAATGTCATCAATGTGGTGGCCAGTGTGATCTAATGTGGAATGTTAAGATTAAAAAAAAGATTAATTCATAGAGATGGGAAGTAGAATGACGGTTGCCAAGGGCTGGCAGGGGGAGAGAACGGGGAGTTATTATTTAATGGGTACAGAGTTTTGGTTTAGCAAGATGAAAAAACTTCCAGAGATGACTGGTGGGGCTGGTTGCTCAACGACGTGAATGTACATCATGCCACCACCTTGTGCATTTTAAATTGGCTAACATGGAAAGTTCCAGGTTATGTTCATTTTATCTCAATTTTTAAAAGACAGGAGTAAATTAAGCATAGATTAAAATAAATTTTTTTGGTGTTTTTATTTGACTACATTAAAAAACATCAGCATGTTAAGATCTTGATACTAATAGAGTGGTCAAAAGATTACCCACATTGGCATACACTGGAAGATTTTTATAAATGCAGAATGCCTGCCTTGGACCTACTGGATTAGAATCTGTACTTGAACAATCCCCAGGGGACTCATATGCAAATTAAATATTTTTCTCAGCTTATTTTGAAGCATAAGTGACAAACAGTGAAAAGACATAATAGAGATCTCTGTGGACTATATTGTGACAGAGAGCAGGAGAATTTACGTAGTGAGAAGGCAACATTGTGAAGGTGTACTGTTGGCCCAGCCAGGTGAAAGAAAACTGTTTCTGGTGGTCCTTAAAAATTAACAGGGCGGAAAAGGCATTAGCTAGGCCAATAGCTCCATACCAAGGGCCAGGGGCCATGTTGATCTGCTCCGGTAAACTTACTACACATGGGACAGCAGGTTCAGGTTGGGCCACCACGTGATCATGCTTATCATTGTTCACAGTCATACTCCAGGATCCATCCAATATCTGGACAGGCTAAGCTGGTGAGTTAGATGTATGGGAATGTGATAGGTATTTGTATTCCCGCTTCTTTCAAGTCTTCAGTGGTGGCATTAATCTCTGTAATGACCCAGGGACACAATCAGGGACACACACCCAGGATGAAGTGAGGCACGAGGACACAAAATTTAAGGAGGTGCTCACTCCCAGGATTATGCAAATACTGAACCTGAACTCAAATGTTGTTCCTTAGGTGGCTCGCTCTGAAGGAAACACTCTCAGGGCTGTGTAAGTGAAGTGTGGGAAGTTAATACGTGCATCTGCCATTGTGGGGACTGTAACTTAGCACAAAATTCCTGGAGGGCATTCGAGTATTTATTTAACAAAATGTGGTTCCAAGTTTCCAAAATTACCTTGTAACTTCTCATAAATGTGCTCTGTCTTGTGAATTTTTAAGTTTTCAATTTAAATTTTTAGCAGACTAACATGTAAACATAGTTTAAAAAGTCAAATAACAGTTTTAGGCTTATAATGAAAAAGTCAGTCCTCTGCTCTCCACACATCCCCCACCACACCAGGCAGCCACTTTCACCTCAGCCTGTGACTTCTGATCCTCCTTTCTGATTTTTTAGTTTTGGATGTTCTCCATGAAGCTATTATGAAGCTATTATATAGGTCTTGAACAGTTCTTTTCATAGTTTTAGCCAATATTGTGAAGCAGACCATTTCCCATAAAAATTATCTTACTAGGTACTGGGCATGAAGTGTTAGTCTAGTGAGTTTTGTACCTTTATCTTGTAATCAGTGACCTTATCAAATTGTATTATTTGTTCTAAAAGCCTTTTAGTTTAGTCTTTTTTATTTTCTGGATGAACAATCCTATCATTTGGGGGGGGATTATGCATTCATATATGTATTGTGTAATGTCTCTATAAATATACATGCCTTGGAGAAGATCCTGGGAAGACAGCTGAGTAGGAAGCATCAGGAATCTGCTTCCCCGCTTAGACAACAATTGGGCCAGCAGAATCTGTCTGATATAACTATTTTGGAGCTCTGGAGTTTGTTGGAGGCTTGCAACTTCTAGGGCAAGGCTTGGACAATAAATTGTGGTTAATTTTGGTCAATCTCAGCTCTTAGCACAGTAGCAACTACCCATACCCCACCCCCATACCTGCCACGAGGCAGGCAGCTGTGCACACATTCCTGGAGCAGCCTGCACACAGCTGTGGGAATCAGGGTGGGCAAAAAGACCCTGTCCTCCAAATACTGGGGATCTGTGCTCTGATCACTGCTTGCTGTGTCTGGTCACAGAGTGCAGACAAGAAGCAAGGGGCCACTGTTGTTGCACATCCTCCACATTGTAGCAAGACCCTCCCCCTCTGGCTGAAGTGACTTCCGGGAAATTTAAGGGGCTAGTGCCCTTCTACCCCCTTCATTTTTAACTTCCTCCCCCTCTGGAAGCCAGAGAGTAATGAGTAGGGCATTCAAAAAGAACTGCATATATGGGGGAAATTAGGAAATGACCGTGAATACCCAGGGAAAGTCTCAAAAAAGACCCAAGAAGATATTATAGTTAGACTTCAGACATCCTTGGCACAGAGACAGCCTACAATGATCAAAAAAATAAAAACAAGAAACAAAAATAGTAAAAACAAAGAGCAAACCCTGGGGAAGGGGGAGAACCCGATTTCCAGAGTTCCCACATTATTACATTCAAATGTCCATGGCTCAACAAAAAGTTACAAGATGTACAAAAACAAACAAACAAACAAATGAGGAAGTGTGGCTCATTCAAAGAAAAAAGAAATACATAAACCAAAACTGCCCCTGAAAAAGACCGGATGACAGATCTACTAGACAAAAACTTTAAAACAACTATCTTAAAGATGTTCAAAGATCTAAAGGAATATGTGGAGAAAGGTAAGAGAGTGATGTGTGAACAAAATGGAGATATCAAACAAAGAGATAGAAACCTAAGTTGAAATAAAAAAGAAATTCTGGAGCAATCTGAGAAGTGCAATACCTGAAATGAAACATTTGCTAGAGGGACTCAAAGACAGATTTGAGCAAGAAGAATCAGTGAAGGTAGGACAATAGAAATTATCAAGGCTGAGGAACAGAAAGAGAACAGATGGAAAAAAAAATGAACAGAACCTAAGGGACCTGTGTATGCAGAGGACTGACATACACATTGTGAGAGTGGCAGAGGGAAAAGAAAGAGGGTGGGTAGAGAGAATATTTGAGTATGTAATGGTGGAAAACTTCCCACATTTGATGAAAAACATGAATATAAACATGCAAGAAGTTCAACAAACTTTAAGTAAGATGAACTCAAAGAGATCAACACCATGACACATTATAATCAAACTTTCAAAAGAAAAAGAGAATCTTGAAAGCAGCAAGAGAAGCAAATCATCACATCTGAGTGATCCTCAGTGAGATGATCAGCAGATTTTTCATCAGAAACTTTGGAAGCCTGGGTGGCTCAGTTGGTAAGTGTCTGACTCTTAATTTCAATTCAGGTCTTGATCTCAGGGTCTTGAGATCAAGCCCCATGCCAGATTCTGTGCTCAGCAGGGAGTCTGCTTGAAATTCTCTCTCTCTCCTTCTGCCCCTCCCTCTGCTTCTGCTAAATGAATGAATGAATGAATAAATAAATAAATAAATAAAATTTTTTGGGGAAAAGAAACTGGATGCCAGAAGACAGTGGGTTGATATGTGCAGATGGCTAAAAGAAAAAACATCAACCAAGAATCTTGTATCTGACAAAAGTGAAAGAAAAATGAACACATTCCCAGATCAGCAAAAGTGGAGAGACTTTGTGACTGCTAGTCCCACCCGGCAATTAATACCCTAACCCTAACCCCTCACCCTAACCCTAACCCTAATCTCCAACCCTAGCCCTAACCCTAACCCAAGTCCTATGAAATGAAATGAAAAGACATCAGACAGTAACTTGAAGATATATGGGGGAAATAAAGCTAGTATTGTTGTAACAATGGTTTATAATTGTACATTTGCTGATTTCCTACATGATTAAGAGTCTAATAACAAAAAAACAATTACTAGTGTAAAAGCTAGTATTACTGTACTTGGTTTGCAACTCCAAATCTTGTTTTCTACGTAATCTAGGAGACTAATGTCTTTATTTTTTTTTTTTAAGATTTTATTTATTTATTTATTTGAGAGAGAGAGAGAGAGAAACAGCATGAGAGGGGATAGGGTCAGAGGGAGAAGCAGGCTCTCCAACGAGCCGGGAGCCCGATGTGGGACTCGATCCCAGGACTCCGGGATCATGACCTGAGCCGAAGGCAGTCGCTTAACCAACTGAGCCACCCAGGCGCCCGACTAAAGTCTTTAAAAGAATTATTAGTTTATGTTTTTGAGAACACAGGTGGAAGTGCCTGACATTAAACTTTTGGTTGCTGAGGCATTCATTTCATTTGAATAAACATATTGCCAGCTGTAAGGCACAGCAAAACAACCAGCTGAGGAATGAGGCCAACCACACCCAGGAAGTTCCCCTTGCAGAAAACTGAGGGCAATCTAGGTAACTTACCACTTGACTGACCTCCACCCTCCCACACTCTAATTCCCATTCATATGCTTCAAATTAGGCAATAATGAGAGACACCACAAAACCCCAGAAACTCCACCCTTGGACCCTAATAGAAGCAGAGCTCCAGATCCACATTCCTTCTCCCTCTCCCTCTCTCTCTCACCCTCCATGACCTCACTCTGTGGCCCTCAGGTGTGCTGTGTATCCCCCTAAACGTGTAAAGCTTGTTCCTCAAAGTTCCTCGGTTTTTTGGGTTTTTTTGTTTGTTTGTTTTTGTTTTTGTTTTCTGGAGTACATCCTACCATCACAATAAGAAATCAAGGGCCAGCCCAGCTATAATTGGCCCCAGCGAGGGAGATGTCTGTGGGGCTCTCTATGAGTAATGCTGGCCTGGGCCGGTGCCTGAGACATTCCTAGCCGAGGGTATTACCACTAATAGGCTGGGACTGACACCATGACAATGTATAAGGATGTAATTTTGTGCTATCAGTAACCAAAAGGGGTGGGGACAGAACTGTAAAGCAGCAGAGTTTTTGTATGTTACTGAAGTTAAGCTGGTATAAATTCAAATTAGGGTGTTATAACCTTAGGATGTTAAATGCAATCCATAGGGCAACCACAAGGAAAACAGCTATAGAATATACACAAAAAGAAATTGAACATTTTACTACAAAAAAAAAAAATCAACTAATCACAAAAGAAGATAGTAATGCTGAAAATGAAGAACAAGAAAGCTACATGGCGTATAGAAAATGAATAGCACATTATCGGTAATTACCTTAAATGTAAATTGTTAAACTGTCCAATCAAAAGACAGAGGCTGGCAGAATGGATAAAAACACATGACCCAACAACATACTGCCTACAAGAGCTTCTACTGAGATCCAAAGACACAGACAGGTTGAAAGTGAAAGGATAAAAAAGATAGGCCATGGAAATAGCACCAAAACAGAGCAGGTGACTATACCAACATCAGACAAAATAGACTATAAATCAACAAAGTTTACAAGAGACAAAGACTATTTATATGTTAATATGAGGTTCATGTATAAAATTGTCAAATCGCTAAGTTGTACCTGAAACTAATATAACATTGCATGTCAACTATACTCAAATAAAAAAAATTGATAAAAATAAAATCACAAGCAAATAAATAAAAGGTTCAAAGTGACTGGAAGATATAACAATTACAGTATTTATACACAATGACAGACCATCAAAATGTATGAAGGAAAAATTGACGAAATTGAAGAACAGACAGTTCTACAATAATAGTCAGAGGCTTCAATCCCCCACTCCCAACTGATAGAACAACCAGACAGAAGATAAGTCAGGAAACAGGACTTGAACAACACAATAAACTGACCAGATCTCTCTCTCTCTCTCTCTCTCTCTCTCTCTCACACACACAGAACACCCCACTCAACAACAACATACATCTTCTTCTCAAGTGCACAAGGGGCATCCTCCAGGATAGACCATAAGTTAGGCCACAGATTAAGTCCCAATAGATTTAAGAAGACAAATATCACACAAATACCTTCTCTGACCACAGTGGGATGACGTTAGAAATCAATGCCAAGAGTAAAACTAGAAAATTCACAAAATTGTGGAAATTAAACAACATACTTTTAAACGACCAAGAGATCAAAGAAGAAATCATAAGGGAAATTAGAAAATACTTAGAGATGAATGAATCAAAAGCACAACATACCAAAACTTATGGGACACAGTGAAAGTTGTGCAAAGGGGAAATTGTATTACTATCTATGCTTACATTAAAAAACAAGAAAGATCTCAAATCAACAAGCTAACTTTAAAAATAAAGAAACTAGAAAAAGAACAAACTGAGCCCACAGCTATCAGAAGGAAGGAAACAATAAAGATTGGAGTAGAGATAAATGAGAGAGGAAACAGAAAGGCAATAGAGAAAACCAAAGAAACGAAAAGTTGGTTCTTTTAAAAAATCAACAAAATTGACAAACTGTTAGCTGGGTGGACTAAGAAAAAGAAAGAAGACTCAAATTACTAAAATCAGAAATGAAAGTGAGGACATTACCACTGATTCCTACAGAAATAAAAAGGATTATAAGAGAGTAATATGAACAATTGTACAGGAAAAAATTGGGTAGCCTAGATGAAATGGACAAATTTCTAGAAAAAGGAAACCTACTAAGACCAAGTCATGAAGAAATAGAAGAACTGACTAGACCTATAACTAATAAGGAGATTGTATCAGTCATCGAAAATCTCCCAACATAGGGGCGGCTGGGTGGCTCAGTCAGTTAAGCATCTGACTCTTGATCTTAGCTCAGATCTTGATCTCAGGGTCATGAGTTCAAGCCCCGCATCAGACTCCACACTGGCATGGAGACTACTTAAATTAAAAAAAAAAATCTCCCAACATAGAAAAGTCTTGGACCTGATAACTTCACTGGTAAATTCTACCAAGCATTTAAACAAGAACTAATTACCATTCTTCTCAAACTTTTCCAAAAAACTGAAGAGGGAACACTGCCTAACTCATTCAGCGAGGCTAGCATAACCCTGATGCCAAAGCCAGACAAACACCACAGGAAAAGAAATTACAGACCAGTATTCCTTATGAGCATTGATGCAAAAATCCTCAACAAAATATTCCAAACCAAATTCAGCAGCACATTAAAAGGATCATGTACCATGACCAAATAGGATTTATTACTGGAAGGCAAAGATGGTTTGACATATTAGACTCAATCAGTGTAGTACACCACAGCAACAAAATGAAGTTAAGAAACTACATGATCATCTCAACTGATGCAGAAAAAGCACTGGGCAAAATTCGTCGCCCTTTCATAATCAAACACTCAACAAAATTGGAATAGAAGGAAAATAACTCAAACATAATAAAAGCCACATACTAAAAAAAAAAAAATCCACAGCAAACATCATTCTCACTGGTGAAAGACTGAAAGCTTTTCCTTCAATATCAGGAACAAGGTAAGGATGCCCATTTTCACTACCTTCCTTCAACATAGTATTGGAAGTTCTACCCAAATCAATTAGGCAAGAAAAAGAACTAAAAGGCATCCTATTTGGAAAAGAAGTAAATTATGTGTTTGCCCATGACATGATCTTATATGTAGAAAACCCTAAAGACTCCACAAAAAGCTATCAGAACTAATAAATAAATTCAGCAAAGTAGGGGGCGGCTGGGTGGCTCAGTTGCTTAAGCAACTGCCTTCAGCTCGGATCATGATCCTGGAGTCCCGGGATCGAGTCCCGCATCAGGCTCCCCGCTCAGCGGGGGTTCTGCTTCTCCCTCTGACCCTCTTCCCTCTCGTGCTCTCTGTCTCTCATTCTCTCTCTCTCAAATAAAAAAAAAAAAAATTCAGCAAAGTAGGACACAAAGTCAAAACACAAAAAATCCATTGCATTTCTATTTGCAATGAACAATCTGAAAAGGAAAATACAAAATCAAAACAATTTACAGTAGCATCAAAAAGAATAAAATACTTAATAATTAACTGGGGGTGGGGGTGGTGAAAGACTTGCACAATGCAAACAACAAGACATTGCTAAAATAAAATAAAGAAGACATAAATAAATGGAAACACATTGATGTTCATGGATTGGAAGACTTAATATTGTCAAAATGTCAATACTGCCCAAAGTAATCTACAGATTTGATGCAATTCCTATCAAAACCCCAATGACATTATTTGCAGAAATAGAAAAACCCATTCTAAAATTCACATGGAATCTCAAGGGACCTTGAATAGTCAAAACAATCTTGAAAAAGAAGTACAAAACCGGAGAACTCACACTTACTGATTTCAAAACTACTACAAATCTATAGTAATCAAAGTAGTGTGGTTTTGGCATAAAGGTAGGCATAGACCAATGGAATAGAGTGAAGAGCTCAGATATAAACCCTCACATATAGCATCAAATTACTTTTTTAAGTTTACTTTTTTTTTTGTAGTACTCTCCACACCCAATGTGGGGCTCGAACTCATGACCCTGAGATCAAAAGTTGCTTGTTCTTACAACTGAGCCAGCCAGGCGCCCCTCATCAAATGATTTTATTTTAATAAGAGTTCCAAGACCATTCAAAGGGGAAAGGAGTCTTTTCAACAGATGGTTTTGGGGAAACTGGATATCTACATGTAAAAGACTGAATTTGTACCCTTACCTCACACCATGTACAAAAATTAACTTGACATGGATCAAGGACCTAAATGATAGACCTAAAACTATCAAACTCTTAGAAGAAAACACAAGTCAAAAGCTGTACAACACTGGAACTGGCAGTGATTTCTTGGCTGCGACACTGAAGGCGGAGGTAACAAAATAAAAAATCGACAAACGGAACTTCATGAAAACTTGAAAAAATGTCTACATCAAAAAACACGAACCACAGAGTAAAAAAATGCAGCCCACAGAATGGGAGAAAATGAGAAAATATTTGCAAACCAGAGATCTGATAAGGGATTAATATCCAGAATATGTTGAGAACTCCTAAAACTCAATAATAATAAAACACAACTACCTCGTTCAAAAATGGGCAAAAGACTTGACTAGACATTTCTCCAAAGAAGATCTATGAATGGCCAACAAGCACATGAAAAGATGTTCAAGGAAATGCAAACCACAACTACAAGAAGAGACCATCTCATATCCAGTAGGATGGCTGCCATCAAGGGAAATGAAAAACAGAAAACAAGTGTTGGCAGGGATGTGGGGAAATTGGAACACTTGTGCACTGTCGGTGGGATGTAAAATGGTACGGCCATGGTGGAAAACAGAACAGTGGCTCCCCAAAAACTCAAAAGTGGAATTACCACATGATCCAGCAGTTCCTCTTCTGGGTATGTACCCTAAAGAAGTGAAAGGAAGGTCTCCAGGAGATATTTGCTCACTCATGTTCAGAGCAGCATTATTCATAATATTGAAAACATGGAAGCAGCCAAAGTGTCCGTGGATGGATGAATGGATAAGCCAAGTGTGGTATATACATACAATGGAATTAAAATGGAATTATGGAATTTATTGAATGAAAAAGGAATTAATTATTCAGATTTTTATAGCCTAAAAATAGAATTAAGCATTCAGTCTTAATTATTCTACAACTCACTACCACATAGATGAACCTTAAGGACATTATGCTGAGTGAAATAAGCCAGTCACAGAAAGAGAAAGATGATATGATTCCACTTAGATGAAGTACTTAGAGCAGCCAAAATCGTAAGGACAGAGAGTATAATGGTTATTGAGTGCTTTCTCTTCTCCTGACGTGAGGGGTAGGGGAAAATAAAAGAGGCAAGGTCAGGGTCATGGCTCTCATGGATCCCTCCCAAATAGGAAAGAGGCACACTTAACACCCACCTCTGCACACCCACTTCCCCTTTACCTCCTATCTTGGAGCAATTTCTGCATCAGGACAGAGAGAACTTCCCCCTTCTTTTTACAGCTGTATAGTACTCCATTGTTTGGTGCACTGGAATTATTTCCCTGAGTTTTTACTGATGGGCATTTAGGGAGTTTCCAATATTTTGCTACTACAATCGAAGTAACTGACCTGGTACCTGCATCATTCTGCATGGATGTTAGAGTATCGATAAGATAAATTCCTAGAAGGGGGGTGGCTGGTTCACAGGAGGCTTTGTCAGCTGGCCTGATATTGCCAAAGGGCCCTCCACAGGGACGTGCAAAATTACATTCCCAGAGCAGTGAGTGAGCACTCTGGTGGCCGTGAGCCTCGCCGTTAGAAAATGTTAAGTGATCTAGCTAAGAAAGCAGATCGGTCCGTGCCTGTGCCTGGGTGAGGAGGGAGGGCTAGGGGCATGATCTCAAAGGGCCATGGGAAAACTTTCAGTGATGAAGGACATGTTAATTATCTTTATTATTGTGATAGTTTCATGATTATATGCATACATAAAAGCTTATTAACATACTTTAAAAATGTGCGGTTTATCGAATGCCAATCATGTCTCAGTAAAGCTGTTTCTTAAAAAAACATGAACACATGGTAATTTCTTGGTCTTATTAGATTGTCAAAAAATAAACAAGATAATTGCCTCCAGGTCTGGCAAAGCTGTGAGGAAACTGGCTTCACTCTCCCTGGAAGAATGAATTGACGTAGTTCTTTCTGGAATTAATTTTTGCAGTATCCATTAAAAAGTGTTTCTATTCTTCGGGGAAGAAGAAATGTCATAAGCTGTTATTAAGATCCTATTCATTTATTTCTTTTTTTGTCTCAGTAAAATTAAACTCCACAGCTTCTAGGGCCAACTAATGAATCTCCACAGCCTGGCTTTAAAAATGAAAGTCTAGAGGCACCTGGGTGGCTCAGTCAGTGAAGCGTCTGCCTTCGGCTCAGGTCATGATCTCGGGGTCCTGGGATGGAGTCTCGCATGGGGCTCCTTGCTCAGCAGGGAGCCTGTTTCTCCCTCTCCTTCTGCCCCTCCTCCCCACTCCTGCTCCCTCTCTGTCTCTCTATCTCAAATAAATAAATAGTGTTAAAAAAAAGAAAGTCTACATAATTAACAAAAGGAACCTAAGAAAGAGTTAAAGATGTCTCTTTTCCCCTGAAATCATGAAGGGAAAGATAATCATTCTGAATTATGAAACTCAAAGAATTTGATTTGGTAAGTTGTTGAATCAGATCATTTACAAGTGTGTAAATCTTGCAAATCTATGCAAACCCGGGACTTGTCTGCACATTCCTAACTGTTACCACCTTGCTCATTTCTCGGTTTCAGTGAATCTGGTATTTAAAGAGAAGGGTCTTACAATATTTCTAAGAAGATCACTTCAGATAGAAAGCTGGAACTCTGCTTGTCTTACTTGGTAACTGTTGCCCAGGCAGGGATATGCAATCATGTTTCTGGATTCTTACACAGAACAAGAACCTGGCAGATTTCTCAAACACAAGACAGTGTCCATCTCTGCTAGATTTCTTATTGCAATGAAGATGTTGAGTCTTGGCTTACCTTAAATAAGATCTTTGAGGTAATAATTCTACTTCTAGGGAATATGTTTCAAAATAATAGGACAAACATACGTCATACACACACACACAAGATTTTCATTGTAGGGAAAACTGGAAAATCCCCAAATATCCAGCAAGAGGGAAAGAGGCAAACAATTACACCACATAGGACAGTGTGGCCATTCAGATGACACGTTGGTTCCATTGTCACGGGTGGGGAAAAGGTCCTTGACATGGCGTTAAGTGAACATGCAAATTTGCAGAACAATGTCTATAGCAGGATCGCTCATAAATATAGAGGTGTTTGTACCAAAATGCTAACGTGGCCTATGCCTGGGGCAGGGGCGTGAGAGCATTGTTGGGCTGAGGGGAAGAGTGGCATCCAGTCTGTACTCCACCTAATTCCTTAGAATCTATTCTTTCTGAGCCATTCATTCTCTACAAGTAGAATTCTTACCTCAAAGATCTTGTTTAAGGTGAACCAAGACTATCAACCTATGAGATTCTTCTTTGTTCAGATTTTTGAGAACAGTATTTTTGTACAGGGTGGGCAAAGGCGTTTCAGACCTATGTCTAGGGGCGCTGGGTGGTTCAGTGGGTTAAGCATCAGACTTCATTTCGGCACAGGTCACGATCTTGGGTGGTGGGATCCAGTCCCCAGTGGGCTCCACGCTCAGCGCGGAGTCTGCTTCAGATTCTCTCTCTCCCTCTCCCTCTGCTCTTCCCCCCTTCTCTCTCCTCTCTCTTTCTCAAAAAAAGAAAAAAGAAAAAAAGGACCTACGTCTAGTGCTTGAGTCTAATGGGATTTGTGAGTGATTTTCAATTCCTTATTTCAATATTTTATTCAGTTTGGCTATTTTCTCCAATGAAGTGTTTTTGAAGCTGGAAAACACTTCATTGTCTATGTAGTAGAGGAAAGGACGCCGAGGATGTTCTTAAACCTGGGGCCGGGTCACCCGGAGAGCCGAGAGCGGACCGCGGACCGGCCTCTGGGGGCGGGGCTGGTTCTTCTCCCACCCGATTGGTCAATCGTTCTGCCAGTTCCTCCGCCAGCTCCGGCTGGAAGCTGGAGGCTGGGGCAGGCCGGGGGCGGGTAGGAGGGAGGGACAGACTGCGGGCCTGGGGCTTGGCAGAGCACAGCCAGGAGGGGCGGGCGGCGGCCGGCTGTGGACCCCCAGGGTGTGGGTTTGGGGCAGAGCCACAGGAAGGTGGAGCCCGCGCGGGGCCGCCAAGTTCCCCGGGGGTGAGGTGGGGGGGCGGGGTTCTTGCCATCGGGCCACAGAGTGAAAAGGGTCAGGCGTGGTCAGCAGATAGGCTCCTGGACGGGGAGGGCGGCTGTTTCTCAGGGGTGTGCAAGGTCTGGAACTTGTAGGGCAGGAACTGCCTCCCAGGACCAGCCCCATCAACTTAGCCATGCCGTCCTGTTCCCCGGACCGTCATCCTGCTCCCTGAGAAGTGGAGACCCAGCCCCACTGGGTGCAGGAGACCTTGGGTCCTCCTCCAGCTCGGCCAGGGGTGCAAGAGTCCCCCTTTAGCCAGGAGGGCTTCTGCCTCGGGCCCCCCAAGCCCATACGGAGGAGGGGGCGGCTCTGTCAGGTGCCTGAGTGCCGTGAGTAGAGAATCCTGGTGAGACCTGGAAGAACAGAAGGGGGACTCGGTTTTCCAGAGTACCCAGGGGTGGTTTCAGACTGTTTAGCAAGGGCTGAGCCGCCTTGTGAACTTCCACACTGACAGAGCAACCACATGGTTGGCGTTCCCGAGGAGACGGCACCATGGCTGGATGGAGCAAAACCAGGCAGCCTGAGGCCGCAGGAGCCCCAGAAAGAGGAGGCGACCCGAGCCCAGCACCAGCCCCTCCCCTCTGCCTGGTGGCAAGGGGTCCTTGGGCCCAGGGACAGGGAACAGGCTGGGTCACCCATGGGGACGCCCCTGGATAGTGGACGCTGGGCTGGTTGTTTCCTCACTGGTAAGATGCAAAACCCATCCTGGAGAGGCTTTGGAGAGGATGGGAGGTCCAGCACTCTCCCTGCTGGCCAGAGCCAGCGTTACTCTGGGTTCCCCTTCTGGATGTTGTCCTGATGACATACATCCTACATCCGCCCTGTTCCCATCACTCAGCCTTCCGTCCGTCCGTGGCCCCGGAGATCAGGGCAAAGACACACACAGCCCACCTGTGTGCCCAGGTGCTGTGTGTGTGTGTTTGGGTGGGGGAGGAGGGGGCAGATGGCAGCCCAGATTCCAGCCTGGGGCAGGCAGCTCTCGGGATGGGTGCGACCCCCAGAAGGAGGGTGTCGGTCAGCAGTGGCCCCCGGGACTGCCCTGGACTGTGGGACACTGGGCTTCAGAGACCAGTGCTTTTGGACACTGAGGAGACCATAGCTGGAGAAAAAGCTGGGGGTGAGGGTGAGGCGATTTCCAGGAGCCCTTCCCCCCAGGGGAGCCTCAGAGAGTAGGGTCCCCTGGGGGAGAGAAGACAGGCCATCTAGGCTTTGCAGGTAGCTCCCTGGGGTTGCAGGCCGGGGCCTGATACCCTGATCTGGAAGCCAGGGCCTGCTGGAAGCTTCTCTTCCACCGTGCTGGTTCTGCCCCCTAGTGGTGGCAGCGAGGAATGTGCCCGGGAGAGGAACCCCTTGGTTACTCCCCCTGAGCTAAGGGTGTAAGACCCAGTTCTCACTACAAGGTCAAGGCAGCTCGTCGGCACCCAATGAATGGCACAGAAGATCACTCCAAGGAAAAGCATGGAGTAGACAGCGACACTTGTTGCTAAAGTACTCTCTGAAACAATTTTGAAATCTGTTGAAATGTCCCACACATTTTTATGGGAACATATAACTTTTTTTTAAACAGAATTTTAAATTGTTTCCAGAGATGTAATTTCTGGGATACTGCCAACATTGACATTTAAAAATAAAACGGTCACATCACTCTCCTGAATGTGTCTAACTGAATGTAAATACCACAGTGACTTATGGAGCTATAACTTATGTTCAGTGGCATGCACAAACCTCGAGTGTAGTTTTTACATCTGTGAAACTAGTAGAACCAGATCAAGATGTGGACAGTTTCCTGACCCCAGTTATTCCTTTGTGTCCCTACCCGAGCAATATACACCCCCCAGAAGGGCGGTCCTCTTAATCTATTACCATGGATTAACTTTGCCTGCTTTTGATCATATAAATGGACGCATACATGGTGTTCTCTCTCATCTGACTCCTCTCACCGGGCACCGTGTCTGTGAGATTCATCCCTTTTGTCGAATGTATCTGCAGATTATATTTTCCCATCGTTGCAGATTATTCCATTTTACGACTATCCCACAATTTATTTACTCATTCTACTACTGATGGGCATTTGGCTTCCAGTTTGGGAATAAAGCTGCTATAAACATTTTCACACATGCCTCGTGAGACAGAAGCCCTAATTTTGTTACACACACACACACACATGCACGCACGCGTGCACACACCCAGGAGTAACACTGCAGGTCTGGGCCCCCACACGCTTGGCTCTAGGGGGCGCTGCCTGGAGCTTCTCCAGGGTGCTCTAGTGTTCTGCCCCCCTGCCACCCATCTAGCTATACCTGATTATTATTTTTTTCTATGTCTTCTTTTATCTCCTGGACTTTGGGCCAACAGAAGTTAAATTGACAGAAATAATAAGGTGGACGACGGAAGATCTACACAACCAATAAAGCACATCATATATATGTAAACTGTGCCACTGAGTAAAAGAAAACACGTATTTGTAAATGTATGTTGAACATTCATGACAAAGGAGCCATCATACCTAGATGACCAGGTCACAAAGAAAGATCCATAAAGTAGAAATAACATAAACAAATGTCATCACAATGCAATAAAACTCAAATTTGAAAAAAACGTTCCATCTTGAAGGGAAAAGATTACCTCTTTGTTAAACAATTAGGGAGAATACAACTAAAATTGAAGACCTTCTAAAAACTAATGATAATGGAGGGCGCCTGGGTGGCTCAGTTGGTTGAGCGACTGCCTTCGGCTCAGGTCATGATCCTGGAGTCCCTGGATCGAGTCCCGCATCGGCTCCCTGCTCGGCAGGGAGTCTGCTTCTCCCTCTGACCCTCCCCCATCTCATGTGCTCTCTCTCATTCTCTCTCTCTCAAATAAATAAAATCTTTAAAAAAAATAAATAAATAAATAAAATAAAAACTAATGATAATGGAAATGCTATATACCAGAATCTATGGGAAACAATTACAGAAAGAAAAGAGCGTAGCTTTAATTACATCATCCAATAAAAATTCCAAAACAAAAATAAGTTAATGAGGTATGGCTTAGTCTGGGTTTCCTAGAAAACTGCCCGAGGCAGAGATGAATGTACTGATGCTTTTCACGAGAGGTACCAACCCAGGCAGCAAGAGGAACGAGACAAAGAAAAGCAAGGGAAGACGGGACCCAGTGTGAAATGGTTCATGCCACACTGGCTGCCATATCACTATGAGCCCCAAACGAACAAGCAGACTGCTTAGCACGTGTGTTTGCTTGGTCCGTGGGGCTTCTTTGGATAAACTGGAAGGAGTTTTCCTCAGCACTTTGGAGAGAGGAAGGAGAGGGCATTGATCTGCCTAGATCCTTCCCATCTTTGGTTTTCCACTGGCCAAAGTTTGCCCTACGAGGAGTTCACTTCCTCACGCTTCTGAGTTGTTTCATGGGACCTTCAGGGGTCAGACTGCAGATCCCACAGCTTGGGGTGTGGTGCTTCATCCAGGAGCAGAGAGGAGGCCAACAGTCCTCACACATGCTGGGTTTGTTTGACTACAAAGTGGTAGTCAAGGAGGAGAGTCCAGCGTACCCAGGGCATGCAGCCCATCTGTCCCAGGGGCCAGAAAAATCTGGGCCCTAGTTGAGTCATTTGGGAGTAGAGACAGCTGGGAGGAGCAAGCAGCAGAGGGTTTAGGAGCTGGGTGGCACCTGGGGAGATGCATGAATGTGTGTCCATTACAGTCCTTCTCCCCTTGCTTCACTAGATCTGTCTCCTCCCTCCGTATCTAGCTTCCATGCTATATTGTGGGGTCTCCTTTTTTTTTTAATTCTTAATGAGAACAAGATGGTGTCATTCCAAATAATCACAGACTTTCTTTCAAGGTAGTGGCCAGTCTCTTGCAAGTCTTAAGATTAGATGGCCCAGTGAATCCCCAAGTTCCAGACAATGTCTCCCTGCCCCCATCACGTGGAAGCAACCACAGCTTCTCATGGTCATTAGAATCGAGTACTTTCTGTCTGTTGGGTCACTGGCACCAGAAGCTGCACGATATTTAGAGGAAACCTTACCAGTGATAACTAGTAGCCAAGTGACAATTGGCAATACCAATGGTGTCCTCAGGTTAAGTGTTCTTTCCTGGGAGGGACCCCCCCGGATCTATAATTTGGCAGAGTTTTAGGGACAAGAAGCACAAATTTCACAAGTGGGTCACTGGCCCAAGTCAATCTTTTCCTGTCAGTTGGTCACTGGGAACTCCTCACGAGGCCATAGATGTGAGTGGACAGAGAAGTGGTGCATCTACTGACAGAATTTATTCATGTCTTCTGGGCTGGCTTGAGCCTGATTTTGAAAGCGTCACTTCCATTACATGAGGGATTGCTCCTGTGCGTGCCTGTCCTATGATTCTGTTTTGACTCAGTGGGTCAAATAACAGCTCATGCTGGGAACCCTGGTTGCATAGTCACCTGAGTCCCGTGATCCTCTGCTGTGTGTCTCCTAGGGCCTGACAGCTTGCCAGGAGCTGTTTCGCAGGCACTGGTAAGGGCATAGGTCTGCTCCATGTGCTAGATGGCTTTGCAGCAATTCTCTTATCGGGGATTGCCAGACAATCCAAATAGTATTCAAATCCAATCCGGATACTTTTATTTCCATTACACCTCTTGGATCTGTGACTCAAGAGGCATCTTAGACCTTCTGCAAAGCGCTCTCTCTCTTGTTCTGGGCGCTATTCAAAACTGGAAGTCTCTGGATCACTAAATAAATGGATGCAGTATTTGGTGCCTCGTGCACACAGAGAGCCCCCTTAAGTAGCTGTACCTCTTGTTCAGTGGTAGGAGATGCAAGAAGTAGCAACTTGTACGTTAACTTACGGGACATGTTTCAGAATGTCCATACCATGGAGCCTCTAAAAATCTCACTGACATGGCAGTCCACCGGTTATTCTTTAGGATTAAAGAATATACATATGAGACTTACTAGTATATCCAGAGCAGTTGCCACTTCCTGTTTAACAGGTCCAGTTAACACAGTGCCGTCAGCATTGTGGACCACCATGATGTCATGGAAACTATCAAGATGATCAAATCTCTATAGACTACGTTGGAACAGAGAGCAGTTGTTAACATAGCACTGAGGCAAGACATGGAGGTATGTTAGTATCCTTATCACAAAGAGTTGAACTGCCTTTGCTCTTCTGTCTTCATAGGTATTGAGATGAAACCACTCACTACATCAGTAACCATTTATCAAATTCCAGAGGCTTAGTTGATCTGTTCCAGCGAAAACAACACATCCAGAATAGCAGCTGTAGTTGGAACTGTCACCTGTTTAAGCTAACATTGGTCCATCTTCATCTGCCAAAACCCATCTAGGTTATGTGGATGCCAGACAGGTGAACAGAATTAATACTTTGGAAGGGCTACCATCATTGTATGTTTTAAGTCTTTGATGGTGGTGCTTTTACTTGGCTCTTTCTACCATATTGGCCTGTACTCATAGGTTAGGGAATAATTGGAAAGGCAGGTCTCAATGAGCAAGTACTTTTCAAGTCTCTGTTGGTGATGTTTGCTAATGTCACCTCAATAAAGCAACTCATATGCCCAAGCCTGAATTCAAGCAGCAGAGAGATAGACAATGCCTCTTGATGGGATGAGCATCAGAAAATTTGTGGTCTTTTTAAAAAACTTGACTACGGGGGCACCTGAGTGGCTCAGATGGTTAGGTGTCTGCCTTTGGCTCAGGTCATGATCCTGGTCCTGGGATTGAGCCCTGCATCAGGCTCCCTGCTTGGCGGGGAGCCTGCTTCTCCCTCTCCCTCTACTGTTCCCCTTACTTGTGCTCTCTCACTCTCTCTGTCAAATAAATAAATAAAATCTTAAAAAAATTAAAAAAATAAAAACTTGACCACAGCCCTGCTGTAGAGAGTAGAAAGGTCACATAGTACCCTCTTGACTTGGGATGCTGCCAGTCTGGGGTGAGTCTCAGCTTGCCGTTGTGGCTGAAGACAGAGCGGGCTGATGGTGTGTGACACGGGGCATGGGGAGGGTCAGCTACAGAGGCCTCTTGCATCACTCAGGTCCTCTCATGCCACACTGTAGGTTCAATTTTTCAGGTTCTTTCAATTCCTCTAAAGGTTTAGTGCACAAAACTAGGGGAATAAGCTAAAGTCATTGATGCGACTGGACCTGAGGTGGTAATTGAGATTTTCTTCCTTCTCCAGCACTCACTCTAGATTTTCCTCCCCTTCAACAATAATTTTAATTGGTCTAGGTTGCTTGCTTGGTAGGGTGACTAAGTCTTTCAGACTTGAGGAGTCTGAGACTTTGGCTACCTTGCTTTTGTCCAGATGTGGTTGCTCCAACTGACCAACTGTCATTTTCATTTAGTATATAAGCACCAAGACATGCCCTGGAAAATCCTGAGTTCCAGACATACTCCTCTCTGTCTTCACTGTATGATACACCATAGCCTCTCATGATAATTAGGGTCAATTACCCCACCAACAAAGTAACTCCTTTTTTTTTTTGCCTGCTGGTCCATCAGGATAGAGTTCAAAGTGATCAGACAGTAGTCATAGCTCCACATTGTTACAGTTCCTGGAAGAAGAATTCATACCCCCCCCCCCCGCAAATAGTAATGTAGTAGAACATAAGTTTTCAGTGGCTGGAAGCACAGATTCTTCACGTGGGTACTGGGAGTGATGTTGAGAGTGGTCATTCCTATTCCCATCCAGTGTCTTCTAGCTATTTGGACGTAGCACCATATGGGCCATTGGTTCAGTGCTTATTCTGCATCCGAGTAGACAGAACCCCAACCCTGCAGGGTGATGACCCAAATCTAGTGCCTTAGCTGAAAATTCCAGTCTTGTATCTGGCCAGCTGCTTCAGGGTGATATGATCTGTATCAGGAATAGAGGGTCACGGCCATAACCCATTGTCACACCACTTTTGCCATGACATGCGGTCCTTACTCTGAGGGGACGTTGTGTTAAGATCTATCAGGCATCTGGTAAACCTTGGCAAACCTTGGAGTCATAGGCACAGACAAAGAAATCTATATCCAGAGTAGGTGTTAATTCTATTTCTTTCCCTCTTGGTTGGAAGAGGTCTGATGTAATACACCGGCCAGGTGAGTGGCTGGCCTCTTTGAGGGACAATACCACACTAAGGGCTACTGTCAAAGGCGCCATCTCTTCCGCTGACAGGTCAGCATTTGGCAGCATCACTGGTGACGTAAGTCTCAGCGAGACGGAGTCCACGCACAGCCTCCACCTCTGCCAACATTGCTATTCTGGCCACGGTCCCACTGTGCAATGTTAGGGTTGGGAAGGACAGAGGTTGGCTGATGCCTACTAGTAAAGTCATCGCGTCTACCAGGTTGTCTACACTTTCTCAAGGGAGGCGGATCTCGGGGAGGCTCTGGTGAGACACGAAGATCTGCTTACTTTCTGCCCAGCTCCCTCATGTTCACAGACCTCTTCCCCAGAACTCCTTATCGCCAGTCTTTTCTCATCCCTATCTAAACAGCCAACCGTTCACTACTGTCCAGGAATATCCTTACCTTAGCGCTCTCCCAGTCCCCTAAATCAGATGACCATGTGTATTTCTCATAGCGCTGTCTACTGGGGGGATTTCACTTCACTACCGTCCCATAGGGACAACCCTGAGCGTGGAAGCAATCTATTTTTAGCTTACACCAAAATATCAAATGGTTCTGTCTGTGAATCATGCTGGGTTTTGTCCTCTCCTATCAGCAAATCTTAGGAAACCTCTCATGAAGGCATCCGTGTGTGTTGAAGGAGAGGTATTAGTGCAGCAGAGCTAGGTAACCTGTGGGTCTGGGCCACCTGCTCGTGTAATTTATTTGTACTCTTTGGGTATGATGCCACATTTACATTGTCCACCGTCTGATGAATTGCTGCTGGGTCCACCTGACTCTAAGACTTGGTGGATCTTAAAATGTCCCATCCAGAACAAGCAGTTATGGCCACACGGTCACATAATGTCCTATAGCCAGGCGCTCAGACTCTCCTAGGACCCAGGAGCATGCCGGAAGCTCTTTCTCAAATTGCTAGTGGCTGTCTGCTCCGTATGTTGTGACTTCACCCCAGAACCCTGTGACTCCCCCATTAGGCTTGCCAGAGATTTCCCCACAGCATCTTTGTCTAGTACAGATATTTTGAGTACCATTGGATCCACTAGGAAAGGGCAGCTCTGGGCCCTACTCATGGTGAAGGGACAATGTACAATAGCTTGTCTTTTATCTCAGAGGGGATGTCGTGACGTACTATAGACCACTGGACCCTTAAAAACATCATCAATGTGCTGGACCCAGAATTTATTCAGGGTCTATGCCCCACTCTCTGGCACGCAGGTGACTGAACAGTGCATCCAGAGTCCTTGCTACTTCCTGCTCAACACATTAGCGTAACTTATAAAAACAGTGGACTTGCATACTCTTCTGCTCACTGCAAGGTTTTTGTGGAGTATGTTGTCAGAGAGGAAGATTAAGAGTCCTGGTGACAGTAAATGTGCTCTGCTATCTTTTCCATGTCGAAGCAGATTATTTGATTCTCCTTACTGATGGGGATTGAAAAGAACATATTTGCCAAATCAGTCACTATAATGCAGTGCCAGACGCCAGGCTGATCTGTTTGGGTAAAGATCATAATTCTGGCACAGGAGCAGCAATCTGGGCTACCACTTGGATGAAGGTGACAGTAGTCCGCTGTCATCACTGTGGATCATCTGGGTATTTCAGGGACTATGCATTAAACAGGAAGACACGTCATGGCGCTACAAAACAAAAGAGTGCCCAATGCTTAAGGGGGGGACGTGTCAGAAGGACATGTAGTCTAACTGAATAAGAGTCTTACTAGTAAACTGTAGGGTTATTTTAGCTTCAAAAGGAATCATAACTGTAATTAATTGTAAACCATTCAATAAATCAAGCCCACAACTTGATAGTTACGCTGAAAAAGTAAAAAGGAACACAAGGAATGTTCATCCTTTTAGAAGAATGCCAGCCAGAATGCTCAGAACTAACACAAGAACTAGAAAACTCGATTTCTGCAGCCTCCCATGAAACACTTGCCTCCCGCAAGGACAGTGCACAGATCAGTTTCCGAAACAATAGTGCTGCATAGCAAACTACCCCACCCCCAAACAAGGAACATCTGTTTCTCATTCACAGGTTTGTAATTCTCATGAAGGCTTGTTTATTGGGTTCAGTCTCAGCTCGGGACTAGGTTCAGTTTTGTCTCTTTATTCTCCGTGGACCAGGCTCCACCTGGGACATGTCCACTTCATGGCAGATTGCAGCCCACTGCAAGTTCACAAGCATATTTAATGCCTCTGCCTATGTTATGTCTGCTCACGTTGTATTAGCTCAAGTAAGTCACGTGGCCAAGCCCAGGATCAATGGTAAGGGGAAATATATTTCCTGTACTTCAGTGGGAGATACTGCAAAGTCACGTGGCAAAGGATGTGGAGGTGTAATTCTAAACCTGGGAAGGAGTAAAGAATTGAGAACAATGATCTACCAAAGATGTGAAGGATGCTAAAACCATTTGGTGAAGTTTTTGAGAGACAGCGTATTTGCAAGATGCAAAAAGTGTTAACCCACAGATACTAGCTAATTTCAAAAAGAAAAGAAAATGTGGTAGAGATACACAATGGAATATTACTCAGTCATAAAAAGAACAAAATCTTGCTATCTGTGACAATGAGGATGGACCTAGAGGGTATTATGCTAGGTGAAATAAGTCAGAGGAAGACAAATACCATGATTTTTTTTTATATGTGGAATCTAAAAAACAAAAGAAATGAACAAATAAAAAAGACAGAAACAGACTCATAAATACAGAGAACTCATGGTTGCCAAAGGGGGGTGGGCAGGAGGATAGTTGAAATAGGTGAAGGGGATTAAGGGGTTCAATCTTCCAGTTACAAAATAAATAAGGCACTGGGGTGAAAAGTACAGCATAGGGAAGATAGTCAATAATACTGTAACAACTTTGTGTGGTGACAGATGGTAACTAGACTTATTGTGGTGAACATTTTGTAATGTATATAAATGTTGAATCACTGTGTTGTACACCTGAAATTAACATAATATTGTATGTCGACTATACTTCGAGTTTTAAAAACAATTAAAGAAAACCAAAATACTTTTAAGTTTCCACTTAGAGTCTTTATCTGACCCATGGGTTACTTAAAAGTGTGTTTTTCACTTCTAAATATTTGAGGATTTTTTTCCAGAGATTTTTCTGTCATTGTTGGCTAATTTAATTCTATTGTGGTTAGAAAACATACTTTGTATGTCTTGAATCCTTGTCTGACTTTTAAATTTACTGAGACTTGTTTATGGCCCAGAGTATGGTTTGTCTTGGCAAATGTTTGGTGTGCATTTGCGAATACTCGTTTTCTGGGCTGTTGTGGGGTGGAATATTCGATAAATGTCAATCAGGTCAAGTTCGTTGACAGCGTTGTCTGTTTCCTTCCTGAATTTCTGCCCACTTGCCCTGAGAGGGTGTAGAACTCTCCAGCTACGCTTATTTGTGGCTGTGTCTGTTTCTCCTGGTAATCAGATCAGATTTTGTTTGGTTTATTTCAAAGCTCTCTTATTAGGTGCATAAACATTTAGATTTGTTACATTCTCCTGATTAACTGACCCCTTTGCCCTGTTTATTGCTATTGTTATGTCTTCTGAAATCTATCTTGCCTGATGTTATCAGAGATACTCTAGCTTTCTTTGGTTTAACATGGCATATCTTTCCCCGTCCTTTTGCTTTCAAGCTACTGTCTTTATATTTGAAGTGGTTTCTTGTCGGCAGCATACAGTTGGGTCTTGCTTTTTTAAAATTTTTTTTTTATAATGTGACAATTTCTGCCTTTTCGCGCAGGAGCTCAGACTGTGTGTTCCGTGACTGTGGATATGGTTGCCTTTAAGTCTTTCATCTTACTGTTTGTTTTCTGTTTGTCCCATCTGTTTTTGTTTTGTTTTTTTTATCCCTCCACCCTCTTTTTCTGTATTTTTTGGGGAATAATTTTATTACTTCATCAGCTTTGTTGGCTAATGAACTATAACAGTTCATTATTTTAGTAGTTGCTTTAGGGTTTATAGTATACATTTTTAATTTAACCATGACCTGCCTTCCAGGTCTGCCTTCAAGCGCTATTACGCACATACAGTCGGAAACTTACAACAGTTTGCTTGCCTTCTGCCCGTCCTTATGCTACTGCCGTCCTACGTGTCCTTTGGCATGCATTATAGCCCCAACTTACTATTATTTTTGCCTTCTTCCTCTCTGTAGACCCAGGGTTCTCTCTGGTGTTATTTGCATTAAGCTTGCAGGACTTCCTCAAACACTTCTTGTAGTATGAGTCTGCTGGTGATTTGTCCTTCCAGCTTTTTGTCCGTCTGATAAAGCCTATTGCGCCTTAGTTTCTGAAGGATATTTCCGCTGAGTGATGAATTTTATGTCAACTGTGTTTTTCTGCTTTCCTTCAGTTCTATAAAATGCTGCTCCACCATCTTCTGATTGCATTTTCTTTTTTTTTTTTTAAGATTTTTTATTTATTTATCTGAGAGAGAGAATGGGAGACAGAGCGCATGAGAGGGGGAGGATCAGAGGGAGAAGCAGACTCCCCGCCGAGCAGGGAGCCCGATGCGGGACTCGATCCCGGGACTCCAGGATCATGACCCGAGCCGAAGGCAGTCGCTTAACCAACTGAGCCACCCAGGCGCCCCTGATTGCATTATTTCTGACATTGGTTCAATCTTTCTTCTACCTTCTTAAATATGGAGACCACAGCTACACGGTGTCCTAGCTCCTAACGCTTTCATCTGGGCCATTTATGGGTCCATTCCGATTGACTGATTTTTCTCCTTGTTATGGGTTCTACCTTCCTTTTTCCTGCATACCTGGTACTTCTCATGGGAAATCAGACCATGTGAAGATTACCTTTTTGGTGCTGGATATTTTTGTATTCTGTAAGTATTCCCCATCTTTGTTTTGGGATGCAATGAAGTTACTTGGTGGGACCCAAGCAGCATTGAGTCCGGGGTTAATTTTCCTTACTCCCGCGCTGAGACCTTGTTGGTACCCCCCACCAGTGTCATGTCCCGGTCTGGCGGCTGCGGGTGAGCACCGGGCACTGCTACTTCCGGTCCTTTTGGGTAGTTCCCTCCCAGCCCCGAGCACGCGCCAACCGGTTCTCAGCTGGACGCTGCAGGGAGACCTTCTTCAGGGCTCCAGAACTCTGTGTGCCCTCCTCTTCAATACTCTGCCCCATGGGCTCTAGACCGCGTGGCTTCCCTGGACTGCCCTCAAGAGATGCTGGGGGGTGGCAGTCTTGACCACTGTCCTCTCATGTATTTTTGTCAGGTTTTCAGTTGTTTAGGTCAGAGAGTAAACCTGGTTCGTGCTGTTCCATTTGACCAGAACCAGGGTCCTTTTGCATGTTTTTTAAAATTTTTTAAATAGATTTATTTATTTTGAGAGAGACAGAAGAGAGAGAGTGGGGGGAGGGGCAGAGGGAGAGGGAGAGAATCTCAAGCAGGCTCCCTACTGAGCACAGAGCCCGACACAAGGCGTGATTCCAGGACCCTGAGCTCATGACCTAACTAGAAACCAAGAACTTAACCAACTGCGCCACCCAGGCTCCCTCTTTTACATTCTTTTAAATAGAGTCTGGGAGCCTGACTTTAAAATCTGAATTGATTCTGCCCAGCTCTGAACTGGCACAAATCACTGGTGACGCCCGCAGCAACAATGAGAAGTTTCCTTTGGCCTATTTCTTCAGGTTTGATGGCTCTGAGAAGAGTCACAAAGAGCTGACACTCCCCAGATCGTGGCCTAACCCTTAACTCCACACCTGCTGCGTGGCAGGAGGCTTACTCAGTTCCAGGGAGATTTGCAAAGCCAAGCTCTACATAAAGTCAACATCTCTTCCTTCCCTGGAGGCCAGGAGTTTGGGAGACCTGAAATGACCAGTTAGAGTGAAAGTCCACCTACTTTTGTTTCCCTCCTAGACTCCTAGCCCCTGGAAGACGCCCAGCAGCCTGCCTGCTGAAAGAAGCGTCCCCATGCTGAGCTGTGTTCCAGGACACCCCGGGGGCTCCTCCAGAGCCCAGCCCGGCCCCCCAAGTCAGAATAGCCCTGCTGGGGATGCAGGACCGCATTTTCACACGCTGGCCCTGCCCAGGGTGATTCTATGATCCATCAGACAGGAAGTCCAGAGACCTAGAAGGCTAAGTCAGTGACCCTGGACCACGACAGAAGTCCCCTCACATCTGCAACCCGCTCACCTGCCCATCTCCACTCCAGTTACAGCCTCCACGAAAGACTTCCCAAACTGGTGTGTTCACAAGGACTACATCTGGGGTCCCAGCAGTCGGGGATCCCACGAGGGGACGTCACCGGGTTACGTGCCGGCTGGAGCTGTGTTAGTCATACCCAGCATTCCAAAACATTCCTGAAATTCTTCAGACTCACAGCCCGAGGAGAGGGAGGTACTGGCATTTGCAGAAAGTGTGGGCAGCTGGGGCTCCTCAGGGACTGCAAGCTGTGGGGTCACCACACCCACACCAACCCTCTGCATCCCGAATAGAACCTGCACGCAACCGTTGCAGAACAGAGGCTGGGGAGAAGCCACGGGGGAGACGTCAGTGCGTGTCACTGACTGGAAGAAGCCCATCAGGAAAGCCTGCACTCTGTGTGACGGCAACTCTAGGACATCCTGGAAAAGGCAAAACTATGGAGCCAGTGGGATGATCAGTGGTTGCCAGGGGCTAGGGGCAGGAGGGCACAAACAGGCAGAGCCCAGAGGATGCTTAGGGCAGTGAGTTGACTCCGTATGAGATTATGATGACGGATTTATGTCATCACACATTTATCCAAGCCTGTAGAATGCACAGCAGGAGTGAGGCCTCGGGTAAACTCGGGACTTTGGGTGATAACGATGGGTCAGTGTAGGTTCGTTGTTGGGAACAAATGTCCCCCCTCTGCTGGGGGAAGCTACATAGTTACAGAAGCAGGAGGTATTTGACAAACCTCTTACATTGTGAACCTAAAACTGCTCTAAAAAAGGTAAAGTCTTAAACAAAAAGAAATCCAACCAACCAAACAAACAAAAACCCAAAGAGATGCATCTTGCCTTTCCAGAATTCAGGTGGATTTGAGTCCCACAAAAGCTCCAAATATTAGAACACTTAGACATTTTAGTTGAAATATAACAGAAGTGCTTTAATTCTTAGTTGGGATCCTAATAAAAGCAAAATTTCTTCCATGTAGTCCATCTAAAGGTGGCTCAGAAGATGTTTGTCTTGGCCTGAGCTTTAGGAGCTTTAGATAGATAGAAAGCCCTGTCTGAGGGGCACCTGGGTGGCTCAGTGGGTTAAGCATCTGCCTTCGGCTCAAGTCATGATCCTGGGGTCCTGGGATCGAGCCCCGAGCCCCATGTCGGGCTCCCTGCTCAGCGGGGAGCCTGCTTCTCCCTCTGCCCCTCCCCCTGCTCCTTCTCTCTCTCGCTCACTCTCTCTCAAATAAATAAATAAAATCTTAAAAAAAAAAAAAAAGAAAGAAAGAAAGAAAGCCCTGTCTGTAACTCGGAAATCAGGGAGGAAACCAGGGACCCGTCATGTTGGCTTGTGCTTCAACCCTGAGCCACCCGCTCTGTCTCGGAAACTGCTAGCCGTGGTCCGAGGCAGCGGCCTGGGGGGGGCTAAGAACCAGGGTTTCCAGATTCTGCATTTGATGCTCTAACACCAAGGCTGCTGGCTGACCTTGGAGGGACGGCCTCTCCAGGGTCAGTCAACTCCTAGAGACAGTAAAGGAGTCCCCTGCGGAGCACATCTTGTGTATGCAAACCACCAAATCCAGAGCCCACACACCAACCACCACCTCTGTCAGGCCTTCCCACTCTGGGCCACCATTTCCCTAGTCATCCTGGAGCCACGTTCCAGACAACTAGGGACAGCCCGCATGCCCCAGACCCACCAGAAAGATTCAAACTAGCCAATTCTAAACCTGCTGACCCACCTTGCCCGTTCCCTCTGGTGGAATCCACCATAACGTCTCCTGCCCACATGTCCCCTTCCCCTCTGCCCCCTGACTGACCCCGGTGTGGACCCTCCTCTTGGGAGCTGTGTGTACAACAAGCTACTTTTCGATGGCAATCTGTGAAAGACTGAACGCAGAAGCCTCACAAATGGGATTAGCGCCCCTAGGAAAGGGAGCCCAGAGAACCCCTCGGCCACGTGAGCCACAGAGACTGTCCAGCCCAGGCGTGGTCTGACCAGACGTGGCCTCCTCTAAAGGACGTGCGCTAAGACACTTGTCACAGAACGGTGGCAGCAGCATCATTCATAAAGGCCAGAGCGTGAAAACAGCCCCGAGGCCCGGCCGGGGGAAGGAGCCATGGCAAAGCCACACCGTGGTAGGCCGCACAGCCGCGAGGGTTAAATGACAGTTGCCTCCCCCCATCCAGGCACTCGGATTCTATTTATGAGAAGTTCAAAAAGGATGGTCACTAATTGATATTGTAAGTGGACTTTCTGGGTAAAAACAGGGACTTTTACTGTTCTCTTTTCTCTGCAGAAACTTACTTCTTTCATGCACAAGAGAACAGACTGTGTGTGAAGCCTGGCGGGTCTGTTCTGCTGTCCATGGGTCTTCTGTCCCGGCCTCTGTTGTGGCCTTGGGGACCTTTGTGTCCCTGAGAAGAATTTGTAGCAATGTTTTGAGGCCCATAGTGCAGGCGCCTTCCCCGAAGAGGATTTGCATGTGCTTCTGCCAGGCCCTGCCTGAGTCCTTCAGCGATTAAGTTGACCACTGAGGGGCGCCTGGGGGGTTCAGTTGGTGAAGCATCTGTCTTGGGCTCAGGTCATGATTCTGGGGGCCTGGGATGGAGTCCGGCACCAGGCTCCCTGTTCAGCGGGAGTCTGCTTCTCCCTCTGCCCCTATTGCTCTCCCTCCCCCCATTCATGCTCTCTCTCACTCAAATAAATAAAATTTTTTTAAAATAATAAAAAATAAAAAAATAAATCAACCACTGAGAGTGAGTGTAGGCTGAACACTGCCAAGTGCTGATTTATCCAGGTGACCCGGAGGCTGAGGCCCTGTGTCAGCAGAGTATAGTATGGAGGGGTTCCTGTGGACGCCCAACCTTGGGCAGGCAGGGGATTGTCTCCCTGCATGAGAGGCCGTCAGAATCCCTGTTCTGATTCACCTGGAACCCCTGTGCTCTCCTGTCTCTTTCCTGGCTGAGCCCATTGGGCCCTGTCTCCCTTCAGTGACAGCCTGGTGACTCTTTACTACTGAACCACCTCACAAATCTTTCCTTTTTTTAACTGATAAACTTTATTTTGTTTGTTTGTTTATTTATTTATTTATTTATTAAATTTCTTTAGAGAGTGAGAGAGAAAGATGGAAAAGAAGGGCAGAGGGAGAGGGAGAGAGAATCCCCAGCAGACTCCCCACTGAGTGCAGAGCCCGATGCAGGGCTCCATCCCAGGACCCTGAGATCATGACCTGAGTGGAAATCAAGAGTTGGATGCTTAACCGACTGAGCCACCCAGGCGCCCCTAAACTTTATTTTTTTAGAGTGGTCTTAGGTTCACAGCGAAATTGAGCAGAAGGTACCGAGATTTCCCATACACCCCCTCCCACACATACACAGCCTGCCCCCCATCAACACCAGAGTGGGACATCTGTTTTGGTGATGAACACACAGTGTGACACATCATAGTCGCCCAGAAGGTATGCTTTACATTCGGGCTCAGTCTTGGTGTTGCCCAGTCTATGGGTTTGAACAACTGTACGATGACATACATCTACCACAATAATATACATACTTTCACTGCCCTAAAATTCCTCTCTGCTCCACCACTTCATCCCTCCCCCTCCCTCATTACTGGCAACCACTGGTTTTTTTTACTGTCTCTACAGCGTTGCCTTTTCCAGAATGTCATATCGCTGGAATCATATAGTATGGAGCCTTTCCAGATTGGCCTCTTTGACTCAGTAATAATATACATTTAAGGATCCTCCATGTCTCTTCAGGGCCTGATGGCTCATTTCTCTGTAGGGCTGTCTGGATGGACCACAGTGCATTTATCCATTCACTTACTGAAGGACATCTTGGTGACTCTCAGGTTTTGGCAGTTATGAACAAAACTGCTATAAACATCCACGTGCAGGTTTTTGTGGGGACATAAGTTTTCATTTCACTTGAGTAAATGCCAAGGATCAGGACTGCTGGGTCACAGGGTGCGAAGATGTTTAGTTTTGTAAGAAACCTCCTGAGTGCCTTCCCCAGGGGCTGCACCCTTTCCCACTACCCCCAGCGACGAACAAGAGTCTCTCTTGCTCCACATCCTGACCAGCATTTGGTGCTGTCACTGTTTTGGATTTTGACCGTTTTAATAGGTGCATAGTGGTATCTTATTGTGGTTTTAATTTGTATTTCCCTAATGACAGAGAATGTAGAGCATCTTTTCATGGGTTCACTTGCCTTCCTTGTATCTCCTCTGGTGAGGGATCTGTGCAGGTCTTTTGCCCATTTTTAAGTCAAGTTGTATATTTTCCCACCGTTGACTTTTAAGAGTCCTCAGTATATTTTGGATACTGGTCCTTTATCGGATGTGTCCTTTGCAAATATTCTGAGTCTGAGGCTGGACTTCTCATCCTCTGGGCGTTGTTGTTCAGAGAGCAAAAGTTCTTATCTTTAACGAAGTCCAGCTCGCCAGTTCGTTCTCTCATGGATCTTGATCTTGGAGTTCTATCCAGAAAGTCGTCACCACACCCAAGGCCATCCAGGTTTTCTCCCATTGTCTTCTAGGAGTTTTACAGTTTTGTATTTTACATTTAGATCTATGATCTACTTTGAGCGATATTCTGTGAAGAGCGTGAGATCCAGGTCTAGATTAGCTGCTTCTGCATGTGGGTGACCCATTGTTCCTAATTTATAGTAAGTCCTTTAAAAACAATTTTTTTATTTTGGTAAATTAAAAATAGAATAGATTGCATGAGCAGTCACATCTTAATTTCCACATAGTTCTAAGTATAGTTATGACTTAGTGAAGCGTTTTAAAGAGAGATGTTCTATCTCAGGTAGCCTAATCTTGTATGGAAACAGTCCGGCTCTGCTTCTCAGTTTTGTAACTGATGTCTAGTTGAAAACTGAGTGCAAATAAAGGGTTTTTAAAACTTGCAGGGGCATCCTATTGGCTTCCGCTCCTTGGGCGGATCCTGGCTGTCAGTTCCTGTCCCTAGCAGCCCAAGCGGACAGAGCAGGAGCCCCAGCTCCACAGGAATGGGCAGCAGCTCCGGGAAGAAAGCTGACAGGTAGGGTGACTGACGTATCCCAGTTTGCTTAAGACTTTCCCAGATTTAAGATCGGGAGTCCTGAATTCGGAGAACACCTTCAGTTCTGGGCCAGCCACGACGGCAATCACCCCACAGGCATGACCTGATGTAGAAGAGGCTTCCCGGCACTCACAGGCTCACATCTGCGGACGCCCTCGGCCAAGGCCACTGATGCCCCCTGTAGTTGAATGAGTGGGGCTTATGATGCAGAGCAGGAGAGGGAACAGAACCAGAGCAGGGAAAGCAGGTTACGCCCTGACATGGGCTTGGCCGGGGGTCTGGGAGAGGGGCTAATGAAGCAGGGGTTAGCTCGGGATTGGATGCTGGCAGAAAGCATCTCCATAGCCCTGCTCTGCAGACCACGAGGAAGATGGAGTGACAGGGGCAACGCAGCAGCTGTCCCCCCCTTGAGCCCAGTGCGGGGCTGCTTCCTAGGCTGGGGGGGCGGTGCGGGGCACGGCGAGCTTGTCTTCATCTGCGCTTACACAGAGTTGTGAGGTGGCCTTGCTTTCTCTCATTCCATCATTGTCTCCGAGGGGCCTTGTCTGAGCGTGGTGCCCATGGGATGGTTTATGCCCTCCAGGAGGACAGCACGGCCCGAGGGGTGCGGGGCCGGCTTCTGTGAGGCGGGGCTATATTTTCTTTCCATGGAGGGAGGAAATGGTAAGTAGGATGAGCATAAACTAAAAACTTAACATTCCTCAGAAGTCACTATTAAGAGCGTGAAAGCCAAGACACCCCATTTCAGAAGATATGTTAATACGTATCTGAAAAATATTAATATCCAGAAGACACAAAAACTCCGAATCAATGAGGAAAAGAAAGAAGACTCATTGGAAAAATTAGTGCTTTCAAGACTTAAATGAAAATGTGAAAAGAGTAGACTTGCAAATAGCCATCAGCCTATGAAAAAGTGCTCGGTTTTATTCATCAAGGAAATGTCAATTATTATCATAGCTGGACACAATCACACACCCGCCAAAGGATAAAATGAAAAAACACTCAAAAGACTGAGTGTTACCACGGTGCCCAGAAGCCTCTCACAGCCACATGTGGGCAGCCACTTTGGAGACAACGCTGATGGGCGGTGTCTACTAGAGCTGCACCGACCCAACCCTAGGACCCAGCGCAGACTCCTAGGACAGGACACAGAAGGCGAGCACATGTGCACCGAGCCAGGGCCAAGAGCGGCCCCAGCAAAACCCGCCGAGGAGCTCACGCTGGACAACTGAAGAGCCGACCCCAGGGCGGTGGACAGAAGTCGGCCCCACTCGTATACGGAACACGAGTCAGCAAACAGATGGAATGAACTGCGCCCACCCGGCTACCGGGGAGAATCGCACCTGCACGTTCTGAGAGAACCCAACACAGGGTCATGTCGGCGTCCCTGTGGATGAAGGCCAGGGACAGGTGAGACTAGTTCTGCTGTGAGAATCAACCGTGGTGCTTCCCTGTGGGGGTGACGGGGAAGGGAGCCGACGGGGGCATCTGGGGACTGACATGGGGTGTTCACGCTGATGATGGGGGCTCCTGGGGGACAGACACGGGCATGTTCACGCTGATGACGGGGGTTTCTGGGGGACCGACACAGGATGTTTACACTGATG
>NC_138377.1:1601607-1623626 GCF_054177405.1 Leptonychotes weddellii | reverse complement strand
CCATGACCTGAGCTGAAGGCAGACGCTGAACGACTGAGCCACCCAGGCGCCCCCTGTAGCCTGTTTTTTGATAGTAGCATATGGGAACTCTTTCCTGAAAGCTTTTACCTTTTGTAACTTCAGCACAGATTTCATTTAGCTCGTTTTAAAAAGTGTGTGTCGAGGTGCACGTCCTCTATTACACCAGCTGTAGGAGCTCCTTGCTTCCAAATAAAACAAATCCCAGCAAACCCCACACCCGGGGTTCGGTCTGTAACAATAAACAAGTTTGTCAAAGGAAGCTCTGTTAATATTTTATATCCCATTTAAATAAGGTGATGGCTTTTACCTTCCTACCTCCTAAAACAGAAAAACAAACCCAAAGGACTCAATGTCCAGCTGGAGGCTGAGCCTCCCTTCACTGTCCCCTCCCTCCCAGGGCTGGACTACTCTTTGAAGCCTTGGAAACCAAAGACTCACTTCCCTCCTCCCACACTGGGTGGGCCCTGGACAGTTTGCTCCAGAGGCCTCCCCTCCCCTGGTGGTGTCACCTTACACTCTGAGCAGGGACCTCCTTCTGTGTCAGAGGGGAATGGGGAGACACCCCTCTCTCCAAGTCACCCTAGAGGCACCAAAGTCCCCTGCCGTTAGGGGTAGCTAACGGTGACTCCTTCCCTGCCTCTCTGGTGAGTCTGTCCCAAAACTGTCAGAGCACAGGCGCCACAAGGGGACCAGTGTCCTGGGTTTCTCCTGGCCCCAGCGCTGCCTCCCTGGGGGCTGTGACCCACCCACGGCTGCCCTGGGCTCCTGGATCCAGGCCTCTCTAAATAGCGACTGAGATCCAGGAAAATGCATGCTATCTCCAAATAAGCCCTTTCTCCTGGTGTGGCCTGCGGGATGCACCTCCCAGCTGCCCTCAATGCTCTCTGGAATGGGGCTGGGCCTAACTCGCTGGCCAAGAGGGACTTTACAAGGGGCTAGTATGACAGGTGTTTGGGAGGCCAGGCTCAGTGGTCTCCTTCCAGAAGCCCTTGACCTCCTGAGTTGAGGTTCTAGGAAGGCACCAGAGGCTGGTCTGGGAGGCCCAGGTCCAGGGCCCAGGGGTTCACTCCCTACAGGATGGATCTCCGAAGGGAACACCCGATTCCTTCCCTCCTTCAGATGCCCTCAGACAGCTCAGGGGCATCTGTTCCTTGTGGACTGAATATCTGCCTCCATTTCACCTAAAACCACCTCGTGGCCCCCATACTGCTCACCCCAGGCCTCACTCTCCCATAGGTTTGCCTTTTCCAGTGGACCCCAAGAGCCAATTTCTGTCACAGTTGATGGTTGGGCTTGTGCCTTAGGACCTGGACTTGGGCCCCAGAGGAGCTAGTGGGCCTTCTGGAGGAGGCAACAAGACAGACTTGTTCAGGGGGCCCCCAGGAAGGATGAAGCTCCCCCCCACCTCCGGCAGACTCCTGAGAGGCTCTGCACCCTGCTGGACTCACATCCAGGACTCACTGCTCCTGGTGGACCCTGGTTGGAGATGCCTGGTGGCCGGGGGCGGTGGGGGGGGGGCGGAGTCCTGGAGCTGGAAAGAGTCAGACAGAGGAAACCGCAGGGAAAGGAGGCAGCCAAGGGCTCGCCCCTCCCAAGGTCAAGGGAAGAAGCAAGCTGGAACGAGTCACGTGGCTGCCAGTCAGAAGTTTAACCCAGTGGGGTTAATTTTAAACATTTGTTTAAAAAAAAAAAAGAAGGAAAGAAAAAATTCTGGAAGTGGGTAGGCAGCTGCACAGGGCCACCTTCGGGGGTTGCTAACCCAGTCCCTACTCCCTGCGTCTCAGGTCTGGATGGGAGTGTGGTTCTGCCAACCGCGCCCTCCCCACAGATTTTGAAGTGGGAAAGGGACGGAGGCTGTGGCCCGCTCCGCTCTCCGCTCTTTGCTGCTGACAGCCAAGGTCTTGAAGGTTGGGACTTTCCGAGCAGGTTTCAGCTGCTGGCAGGAGACAGCTACCTAGATGCTGGGAGGCTGGGATGGCAGCGACCGGCGGTGACAGCAGCAGAAGCAGCTCTGTGTGGGGGCCAGAGTTTGGGATGGCCACTGTGGTTGCTCTATAAACTCCTGACTCCAGTGGCAGGTGCACAGGTCCGACACTTCCCCACCCCCAAGCCGCGGAAAGCCTCCTCCTCCAGTTCTTCCAGAAGTTTCATAAGCACCTGATTATGTCTATTAAGTCAACCCTGCTTAGATTACCCCTAGAGGTTCTGTTGCCTGCACCCTGCCTGCCACGGGATTTGCTGTCAGAGTGAGAGGCGTAGGCAGCAACAGTGGACTCCAGGCAAAGCCCACAGTAACACACCTGTTGTTGAGCCAGTGAGCCCTAGGGTGTCTCAGTGAGAAAGTGCTAGAAAGCACTTGGATTCGGGCTTGTAGGAGCTGATTTTAGTGCAAGTTCAAGAAAGTAGAGTTTCACTCTGGAATGGTTGCTGTCAGGAAGTGGGGGACATTTCATGACTAAATATCATAGTACAGCTTATCTAGAAGGAGGGACGGCTGCACCGTTGACCCTTGAATAACACGGGTTTGAACTGTGCAGGTCCACTTGGACGCGGATAGTTTTTTTTTTTTTTTTTTTAGATTTTATTTATTTATTTGAGAGAGAGAGAATGAGAGAGAGCATGAGAGGGAGGAGGGTCAGAGGGAGAAGCAGACTCCCTGCCGAGCAGGGAGCCCGATGCGGGACTCGATCCCGGGACTCCAGGATCATGAGCTGAGCTGAAGGCAGTCGCTTAACCAACTGAGCCACCCAGGCGCCCGGATGCGGATAGTTTTGTTAGATACGGTCCAACCCTGTGAATTGTATTTTCTCTTCTTTATGATTTTCTTACTAACATCCTCCTTTGTCTGGCTTACTTCATGGTTAGAATACGGTGTAGACTACATGCAACACACCCGATAAGCGTGGTTTATGTCACTGGTGAGCCTTCCAGGCACCTGCAGACTATTAGTAGTTAAGTTGTTGGTTTGGGCGGGGGAGGAGGGGCGTCAAAAGTCATACACGGGGGCGCCTGGGTGGCTCAGTCGGTTGGGCGACTGCCTTCGGCTCAGGTCATGATCCCAGGACCCTGGGATCAAGCCCCGCATCGGGCTCCCTGCTCAGCGGGAAGCCTGCTTCTCCCTCTCCCACTCCCCCTGCTTGTGTTCCTGCTCTCTCTAACTCTCTCTCTCTCTCTCTCAAATAAATAAATAAATCTTTAAAAAAAAAAGTCATACACGGATTTACAACTGCGTGGTGGGGTGTCAGTGTCCCTAAACCTCACGCTGTACAAGGGTCAGCTGTAACTGTGAAAAAACAGTGGTCACTCACAGAAACCACGAGAGGGGGCGTGTTTGGTCATCTCCGTGGTTTTGAAATTATTCATATTTCTATCTGTATTCAGACATGATTACAGAGGGCTCCTGTGTGTCTTTATCCATCCCCGTCACAGAGGGGTCTTGTCTCACTGATGTTGGGGTTCTCTGAGACTGTTTATGTGCAACAGAACGCCACAATCTCGCTGTGAGACCCAAGCCAGCTCCCACGTGGCCGGGGCTGCTTTTCTCGCGGGCGACAGCAGTAGGTGTAGACGCAGGCTGAGAGGCTGGGGAGCCCTGAGCGACCACGGCGAGACATTTGGTGAAACTGTTTTCAGAGCCATGTATCTAAAGAGTCTGTCCAAATGTGCTGAGAGGCTGCATCTCTCACCTACTCCTGCTGCATTGTCTCCTCGCCCACAATCCAAACCTATGACCTCATAGGGAGGTCTTTATGACCAGTTGATGGAGAAGGAAAAACCTTGATCCTGGTTTACAGATGGTGCAGAAGTGGATGGCTCAAGCATTCACGTGGTGGCCCAGAAGGACAGAGATGAAGGAGAACCCTCTCAGGGGTCATTACTTCAAGTACCACGTTTGGCCATTGTCCACTTTGCCTGGCCTGAGTGATGGCTAGAAATAGGGCTCTAATTGATTCATGGACAGTTGCTAATGGCTTGGTTTGATCATCAGAGCCTCAGGAAGAAAAAAAAACCACATTGCAAGATTGGTAATGAGGCGATCTGGGGATGACATATGAGGAGGGACCTCTCTGGATAGACATGGACCGTGAAGATCCTTTGTCACATGTGAATGCTCATCCAAAAGCATCTGCTGCAGAGGAGGCTCTTGGGAACCAGTTGGATGGGACAGTCCATTCTGGGAAGGCAGCCAGCCTCTTTAGCCAGCCATCCAAATGCTTGTTCAATGGGCTCATATACAAAGTGGCCAAGGAGGCAGGGCTGGAAGCTATGCGTAGAGTTTCACAGGACTTGGCCTCACCAGGTCTGACCTGGACATCATCACAGTCAAGAATCTAACCCACCAAGAGCAGAGACGAATGTGGAGCCCCTCATAAGGTGCCATTTCCTGGGGCAACAGCTAGTCACTTGGTGGAAGATGGATTACATTAGATCTCTTCCATCATGGAAGGAGCAGCAATTTGTCCTCACTGGCATGGACATTTAGTCTGGATATGAACTCGCTTTCCCCACCTGTAATGCTTCTGTCAGCACTACCGTCCACAGATTTATAGTATGCCCTGTGGACCTTTATGGTATCCCACAGAACATTTCTCTGATAAAGAGATTAATTTTACAGCAAAAGAAGTGAAGCAATAAAGCTATGCACATGGAATTCAAGGTTCTTACTTTTACATACTCATCCAGAACACATGACCTGATAGAAAGCATGATGGTCTAGTGAGGACTCGTGTGATCCCCAGGTGGGACACAACACTCTGAGAGGATGGAGGTGCACCTGACAGGTTGTGACATTATCTAAATTATAGTCATAATACAGTTACTCATATATATGGTGCTGTTTTTCCCAAAGCCAAAATAGAGGAGTTTGGGAGTCAAGTGGTGGTAGAGGAACTAGCCCCTCTCACTATTATTCGCAGGAACTAAGTGGGTCCTTGGAGGTGCCTCTTGGTACTTCCATTCCAAAGGTAAAAGGTTATCAGAAAACAGTGTCAACCAAAAACTGGCAGAAACCTGCTGAAGATTCAGATCCTTTGGGTATGTTTGGGTCATACTACTAGATGAAAAACCCCAACCAGCCAAGGTCTTGGCTAAGGGGAGAGAAAACATGGAACGGGTAACGGAAGAAGAAAATTAGAAAAATCATACTTGAAAGTAGCTAAGAGAGTAGATCTTAAATGTTCTCATCACAACAACACCAAAAAAATGGTAATTATGTGAGGTGAAGGATGTGTTAACTAACCTTGCTGTGACAATCATTTTGTAATATATACATGTATCACACCATCACATCGTATACCTTAAACTTATCCAGTGTTACATGGCGATTATATTTCAATAAAGCTGGGGGGGCATCTGGGTGGCTCAGTCATTAGCCGTCTGCATTTGGCTCGGGTCATGGTCCCAGGGTCCTGGGATCGAGCCCTGCACCGAGCCCCGCATCGGGCTCCCTGCTCAGCGGGAAACCTGCTTCTCCCTCTCCCACTCCCCTTGCTTGTGTTCCCTCTCTCACTGTGTCTCTCTCTGTCAAATAAATAAATAAAATCTTAAAAAAAAAAAAGCTGGGGGCAATATCAACTATGCCCTCAAGAAAATACTAGCAAATAGAATCCAACAACACTTTAAAGGGCTTATATGCTATGACCAAGTGGGATTTATTCTTGGAACACAAGAGTGGTTCATCATACAGAAATCAATCAACGTAATACAGCACGCTAACAGAATGAAGGGGAAAAACCTGCACTTGATGCAAAAAATAATTACTTGACAAAATTCAGTATCTTTCCATGATAAAAACACTCAACAAACTAAGAATAGAAGGAAACTAAACATAATAGAAGTGATATATGAAAAGCCCATAGTGAACATCATACTCAATGATGAAAGACTGAAAGCTTTTCCTCTAAGATCAGGAAGAAGATAAGGATGCAAGCTTTCACCACTTCTATTTATGATAGTACTGGAAGTCCTAGCCAGAACAATTAGGCAAGTAAAAAAGGGAGGGGCATCCTAATTGGAAAGGAAGAAATAAATTATCTTTGTTTTCAGATGACATGATCTTTTTTTTTTTTTTTAAGATTTTATTTATTTATTTGAGAAAGAGAGAATAAGAGAGAACACATGAGAGGGGATAGGGTCGGAGGGCAAAGCAGACTCCCTGCCGAGCAGGGAGCCCGATGCGGGACTCGATCCCGGGACTCCAGGATCATGACCTGAGCCGAAGGCAGTCGCTTAACCAACTGAGCCACCCAGGCGTCCCTCAGATGACATGATCTTAAATACAGAAATCCCTAAAGATTTCATTTAAAAAAGCTGTCAGTAGTAGTAAATTCAGAACGTTGCAGGATACACAATCAATACAAAAAAATCAATTGCATTCCTATACACTAACAATGAACAATCCAGGAAGGAAATTAGGAAAACAATCCCATTTGCAATAGCATCAAAAAGAAGAAAATACTGGGAAAAAACTTAACCAAGGAGGTGAAAGATTTGTGTAATGAAGAGTACAAACCATTGCTGGAAGAAAGAAGACACAAATAAATGGAAATACATTCCATGTTCATGGATGGGAAGATTAAAGATTGTAAAGATGTCAATACTACCCAAAGCTATCTACAAATTCAAAGCAATTCCTATCAAAATCTCAATGTCATCTTTTGCAGAAATAGAAAAACCCATCCTAAAATATGTATGGAATCTCAAGGGATCCCACATAGTGAAAGCAATCTTAAAAAAGGATGACCAGAGCTGGAAGACACACTTCCTGATTTCAGAACTATCACAAAATAGTGTGGGAGTGGCATAAAGACAAACATAGCCCACGGAATAGAACAGACCCAAACCTATGTTTTCATATGTCAAAACCTTTACAACTTTGGATTTGGCAACGATTTGGATATGGTGCCGAATGCACCGGCAACAAAAGAACAACTGGATAACTGGACTTCATGAAAATGTTAAGATTTTGTCAAAAGACATGATAAAAAATTTTTTGTAAACCATTATTTATATATCAAATGTATATATATCAAAAGGCAGCATGCAGAATGGGAAATAATATTTGCAAACCATAGATCTGCTAAGAGGTTAATATCCAGAATATATGGAGAACTCCTAAAACTTAACAACAAAAAAACCCACCTGGGGCGCCTGGGTGGCTCAGTCGTTAAGCGTCTGCCTTCGGCTCAGGTCATGACCCCAGGGTCCTGGGATCGAGTCCCACATCGGGCTCCCTGCTCCGTGGGAAGCCTGCTTCTCCCTCTCCCACTCCCCCTGCTTGTGTTCCCTCTCTCGCCGTGTCTCTCTCTGTGAAATAAATAAAATCTTAAAAAAACAAAAACAAAAAACTCCACCTGATTTAAAAATGGACAATGAGTTTGAATGGACAGTTCTCCAAAGAAGAGATACAAATAGCCGATGAGCATGTGAAAAGATGCTCAACATCACTCATCATTAGGGAAAACAAACACCACAATGGGATGTCATCTCACACCTACTAGAACGGCTTTATGAAAAAACAAACAAACAGAAAGTTACAAGTGGTGGTGAGGATGTGGAGAAGTTGGAATACTTGTGCACTGCTGGTGTTGGTGGAAATGTGCCACTGTGGAAAACTGTAGGGTGATTCTTAAAAAATTAGAAATAGAATTAGCATATGATCCAGCAACTCCACTTCTGGGTGTATATCCAAAGTAGGGTCTTGAAGAAATACCTGCACACCCACGTCCAGAGCAGCATTATTCACAGGATCCAGAAGGTGGAACCAACCCAAGTGTCCATTGAGAGGTGAATGGATAAGCCTAACGTGGTGTATCCATACAGTGGAAACTATTCGGCCTTAAAAAGAAGGGAAATTCTGTCACATGCTCCAAGATGGGTGAAACTTGAGGACATTTTGCTGAGTGAAATAAGCCAGTCACAAAAAGACAAACACTGTATGATTCCACTTACGTGAGGTTTCTAGAGTAGTCAGATTCAGAGACAGAAAGTGGAATGGTGGATGCCAGGCCTGGGGGAGGTTATTGTTTAATGCATATAGAGTTTCAGCTTTGCAAATGAAAAAGTTCTGGGGGGGAGGGGAGGCGCCTGGGTGGCTCTGTCGGTTAAGCGGTTAAGCGTCTGCCTTCCGCTCAGGTCATGATCCCAGAATCCTGGGATCGAGTCCCACGTTGGGCTCTCTGAGAGCCTGCTTCTCCCTCCCACTCCCACTCTGCCACTCTCTCTCTCTCAAATAAATAAATAAAATCTTAAAAAAAAAAAGACAAGAAAAAGTTTTGGGGACGGGTTGTACAATGATGTAAATATGTAAACACTCCTGAACTATACATTGAAAAATAGTTAAGATGGTAAACTTTGTGTTATGTGTATTTTATCACAATTTAAAAATCAACTATGGCCTCCTGACCAGTTACAGAGACAATGATGTAACAGCCATGGATATTTTCTTGCTTGCCTGTTATGGGGCATGAGTTAGCTAGACTGCAAGCAGACAGAGGGGAATAAAGGTGTGACTCCCTTACCCCACCACTGCCGAGATGGACTGGGGGTGTACTACCCAGAGTCTCCTTCAACTGGGTTGTTGCTTCAGCTGCTGGGAGGGCTGCTGGTTGACAAGACTGCAGCTGTCAGCCCCTTTAGGGACCACCCCAGCTGTAGAGAGCAGCCTTGCTCAATACAACACCCTTCGCTGGGGACTCCCCATATAAGATGAGTGATCTGAGGGAGGAGTATGAAGACCTAGCTATTTTTACCCTACTCAGAGCAGGCGAAGGTCCATTCTAGTCCCAGAGATCCTCGTGAGGTTGGCTGAGCCCATTGTTAGGGCTGCACTGCAATTCAACTTCTCCTTCTGCCTTCCTGCTGCCCTTCCCTTCCTTCCATCAGTCCTATTCCCAGAGGCATTTCTTCATGAGCATCCTGCATGCTCAACTCCTCTTCAGGTCTGCTTCTGAGACTCCATCAAGCTCTTCATCTGTGAAATGTGGAGTGAGTCAGAGGTGGAGGTAGAGAAAGGGCAGAAATAAACAATATTGGGAAAAAGGAGAGGATGTAACCAGAGACGCTACAGTTATTAAAAATCTTATTTAAGAGGTTGTCATGAACAATTTTATGCTGATTTGTTTGGAAAGACACAGGTTGTGTAGATCCCTAGAAAAATACAAACTAGGAAGCTAAATTAAGAAGAAAATTAAAAACCTGCAACCATTAAAGACATTAAATTTTGTTTCAAAATGATGCATTCACAAGCAAAATTTACCAAATGTGGAAAGAGCAGATAATTCCGATCTTACACAGAACCTCCCAGAAAATATAAAAAGAAGGAATACTCCCCCACTAGATTTGTGTGTGTGTGTCAGCCTAATATTGATACCAAATGCAAACAAGGGCAGTATAAGAAAAAATGTATAGGCAGGTCTCAGTCACAAACATGGATGCAAAAATCTGGAATAAAATCTTAGCAAAGTCAATCAAATGTATAAATATTTATATCAAATAACAACCAATTGGAGTTTATCTGAGGAATGCAAGTTTGGTTAAATATTATAAAATGGAGGAATATAATCTCCCATGTTTGATCATTATAAAGTTCACAATCTTGTCATCTAAATCAAGTCCAGGCAAGGATGAGGCTCCTCTAGTCCAGTTCCTCAAGTACAGTTTCTCTGGGTCTGTAGATCCAAGTTAGCTGCCTCCCCACTGCCACGTGCCCCACCATGTCCAGTGGTGGGACTGACACAGGGTAACTGCTCTAGACACTCCTGGTCAGAAAGGCGGGCAGTGGGACACACAAAGGAATCACTGGTCCATAGCAATTCTGAAACCCGGCCAAGAAATTTTTTGATTAGGTCTTAAGTCCTGGAAATAATCCTCCATTGCTTTGGGCTCTGTCCTCTGACCTCTTTATTCTGCTCTCTGAGCCATGCCCCCTTTTTTCTTAAGATATATTTATTTATTTTAGAGAGAGAGAAAGAGTGGGAGGGGAAGAGGGAGAGGGGGAGAGAATCTCAAGCGGACTTTGTGTTGAGTACAGAGCCCAATGCTGGGCTCGATCCCAGGACCCTGAGATCGTCATATGACCTGAACCAAAACCAGGAGTCGGATGCTTAACTGACTGAGCCACCCAGGCGCTCCGCCCCCGCCCCCCCAGCCACCATTTTTTAAATGAAAGCACATGTTTGCAACCAAGCAGTTTTCTCAGTCTACTTCCTTCCAGTAAAATTGTGCGGGGTGGGAGGCGGGAGTATCCAAAGTCTCTTTTCCTTTTGAATGGCTCTGTCCTTTTCTTAGTCCAAGTGGGTAGTGTTTTTGTTAATATAATTTTTTTTCAAAAACTTGGTGGCTCTCCTGTGATTTGGGGTTAACGCCGTAAGAGAAAAGATTCACCCATGAATCTGTTTGAGGACTGGGTTCACTCCATTAGCGAAAAGGCACACCCACGAAGGTCTCTGAGATGAGCCCTACTCTAGCTTGGGCTCCTGGAATGGGTGGGAGGCGATGTGGGGGCTTCTGAGATGCCCTGTCTCTGGGGGAGAGGATTTGTGGGGTACACCTTAATCTGGGTCCCAAGCCCATCACGTGACTGAATGGCCCTCTGAGGGAATCACCTTTGCTCTTTTGAGGCCTCGACAGTCACACTTGGCGTCACTTGCAGACCAGTTCTCCCGGATCTGACATTCCCTGGGAAGTCATTTCTTAATTTTAGCGTCTTTTGCCATTTGGTGAGACTGCAAATTTTTAAAACGACTGGTTCCTGTTGGTTTCCCAGCTCTCTCAGTCTGCCTCTCTTCTCCCGCTGTGCTCCAGGCCGCGGGAAGAGACCAGCAGCGCCTTACGCACTCACTGCAAACCTTCTGGTGGGCTCACGAGGGTCGGTGGGCACCCTGTTTGCTCCCCACGCAGCTGCAGGCGACAAGGTGGTCACTTCTGCCGTTCTGTCCCCAGGACCCCTGGTCCTCACTTCCTGGGCACCCTCCCTGGCAGTGTCCTCCAAGCCCCGCCGTCCACTAATGGCCTGTCCGGGGTGTGTTAGTACTCACCTAACACTCCCCCAAACCCCACCCGGCTCTGCCCACAGTCTGGTTCCAAAGCCGCTCTGGCCTGTTGGGATACTTGCATGTCGGTACCCTACCCCAGGTAGCAGGAAGCTATAGTAGTGATCTGTTGCTGCATAACAACTCACCTTGAAACTTATTGGTGTAAAACAATAAATGTTTCCCGTCTCATAGTGTCTGTGGGTCGGGCAACTCGGTGCGGCTCAGCTGGGGCCTCTGCTCAGGCGCCCTCACGGGCAGCAGGGACAGGTGGGCTGGGGCGGCCCTCATCTCAACGCTCATCTGGGAAAGGATCCCCCTCCCGAGCTCTCGACGGAGCTGTCGGCAGGTCTCAGGGCCCCGCCGGCTGCTGGGACATCAGTTCCTTGCCACATGGCCCTCTCCACCAGGCTAGTCACAACATGGCGGCCGGCCTTTCACAAAACCAGGGCTCTGGGAGAGGCTGAGCAAGACAGGGGGCAGTGGTTTTGCGAGTTAATCTCAGAAGTGACATCCCGTCACTGTTGTCCTGTTATATTCTCTAGAAGAGAGTCATTAGGTCCTGCCCACCCTCCAGGGGAGGGAGCCACCCAGGGCAGGAGGACCAGGAGGTGGGGGCACTGGACACATCTCAGAGGCTGTCCACCACGGAGATGGAGCAAAACCTCCAAGAACCGGGAAGAAAAGGACAGATCACACAATTTTAAAAGCTGACAAAAAGAGCAGGCATCTCCCTGAAGAGGAGATTAAATGCCATAAAACCCTCCGAAAGAGCTCTCAACATCACCGGCAGTCTGAATCATACGAATGGAAACCACTACACATTGGTAAGAAAAGCATCTGCGCAGACTCTGAGCTGCAGAGCATTTGGAGCATCAGGAGCGTGTGGGTATGTGACTGTTACAACCAGTTTGGAAACCGGTTTCACATTCCCTGGTGATGCTGAGCGTGCACAGAGCCTATGGCCCAGTGCCCAACCGCAAATGGCTTGAGATGGTAACACCATCTGCAAGCTAGCAAGCTGACTGCCCGGTGCCTGGGTCCCCCCACGCCCTCCCGGCACACAGTGCTTCCAGGCTCCACAGCGCCCCGACCTACAGAGCAGGCACATTCACTGCTTGCAAATCCACTTCAGCTACCTAGGCCGCTCTTGACTCCAGAGGGACTATGGGCAACTTGCGTGTAGCATTAGCTAAGTTAGAGTAAGAAATGCAGGAAAAGAAAGAAAATCTGGTGTGTAGGTCTTGAATTTTACGCGTCACCCAGAAACTGCTCTAAACCTATTCCTGAGGTCACAGGAGCTGATCATTTGTTATGTTGAACACCCTGGGCTTTGAGCTGAAACGTAGATCTGAGTGGAAGGATCTGACGTGGCCCTAGGAATCTGAAGGAAGAAATGTCTACTTGTACATTTTTTCCTGGATTGAGCCTATTATGCAGAGGCACAGGAATCCAGGGACACACGATCTCCCAGGAGGCCTCAGTGCTGGCTGGTGGAGAGTCAGAAAGGCAGGGCGGGCAGAGCTGGGGAGTCAGGCAGCTTGCCGTCCTTGGGGCCCAGCTTCATGGCTGAGAACGGAGGACTGCTCCCTGTGTGCTTTCTCTGCACCGCTCAATGCCCAGTCCAGGAACAGTCTTGGGTTTTTGCCTCTGTTCCAGCAGAGGAAGGGGCAGCTCTGGACAGACAGCTGAGGCCGGGAAGGTCCTTCCCCACCACACACACCTCCGCAGGCCCCCCTCCCCTCCTCCCTGTTTTTGAAATGTCCCCTTAGAGATGGTTCTGGAAGAGGGTGTGAGGAAACACTACCGGGAGGAGTGACCCCAGAACAGAGGGTCAGAGGAGGGAGTGAGTTAGCTGGACTTCAAGGCTTCAAAAATAAGTGCCCAACACCCCCTCCCCCCAAAGTCCCAGGGACAGAGGAAGAGAGAAAAGACAGGGGATGCCCAGCCTAGCCTTCTCCCCTGGTGAACTGGCCGTCAGGCACTGTCAGGTTCTAAAATATATATACTCTTTACGTTAAAATAAAATCCATCCTTCTGTTCACACATCATATACAATATAAATAAAATTCCCAGAGCAGTGCGTAACCATCACTTTATAGATAACTTTCCTGTAACAAAATGAACTTTTTCAGGTCACAGGCACAGTTTTGAGGGTTCTTTATTGCTTTAATTTGTTTTTCTTGCTTATTTCTTTTAGAAGATGTTTAAGTGGTAAGTCTAGGTTCCTAAATTTGAAAGATTTGTTGGGCGGGTGAGGCAGAATTGTTAACTTGTGAAAATAGGCACATGCAACTCCTATCGGAGACAAATTCTTAAAATTGTAAAACAATGGCATTTTCTAACCAGTGCAAGAAAAGTTTCTCTTCCCGTTATGTGAAAACTATACAAAAAGATTCCTACACGGTCTGCTTCTACTTCAGCACGGGGTCACTGTGAACCATGCAGGTATCAGACAAATATCCTACTCTCTGGCAACAAGAAATACGTACCAGATGCGGCCATTTTCCCCTGGTTACTATCGTGCTTCCCGGAATAGAACTGGAGAGCAGAGACGGTGTATGCGAATGTAGGAACTGTGGCTCTAAGTATTAGAAAGACCGGTATGTAAAACTATCACCTTTTCAAATCACTTTATTTTCACTCAATTTACAGATGCAAAATCGACTGGATGTCCGTTACAGAAGGGAAGGCAGAGCTGAGCAACGTCTGGGTGAGAAGTTATTTCTCCCCTCCCAGGGTATACAATATCCCTTTCAAACCACGGCTGCGTGTGTCATAACTATATTTAGAAATACGCAGAGAGGAAAATATGACCGCTCGCTTCGAGGCTGCAAAGCAGAGGGAAACACACGAAAACCTCATGGAATGCGAAGCTCAAAGTCTTTTTAGTTCACGTTCCTCAATCCATTTCAAAGGTCGGATGGCATCTGAAGGCGTTCGTTATCAAAAAAAGGCGGGGAGGGGGCCCGGGGGGAATCCTGTAACAAGTCTCATTTGAAGAAAAGGGTGGTACTCTCTCCATACAGGAAAAAGATACCGATTTGGGGCTCCCGACAGCACTGTAAGAGGTCAACAAAGTGGCGGAGTTTTCACCAAGGACGTAAGAAGCTCTGCAAACAGCTCGAGGCGCTGGTCTGAGTTACGACGCGGAAGTAACCACTTGTCTTGGGCCGGATAACTTTCCTGAAAAAGCGGGGAGGGCAGGCTGAGCTTCAGAAATCAGAAAAGCGCTGAACGTATTCAAAAGTAACCGTGGCGTATCAGCCAATGAATCTCTCCGACGGCCACGTATCCTGGGCGTTGGTGGGGGGCGCCGGGGCCTCTTCCTCGGGCGGGGCCAGGGCCTCCATCTCGCGTACCACCTGCGTGAACACCTGGTCCACCATCAGTTTGCTCTTGGCCGTGACCTCCAGGAACGGGCAGCGCCACTCGCGGGCCAGCGCGCGGCCCCGCGCCGTCAGCACCTGGCGCTCGGCGTCCAGGTCGGCCTTGGTACCCACCAGCACGAGCGGCACGGCCTTGGGCCCCCGCAGCCGGCCCATGCGCTCCCGCAGCGGCCGCACCGCCTCGAACGAGGCCTCGCTGCACACGCTGTAGAGCACCACGAAGCCGTCGCTGTTCTTGATGTACAGGTCCTTGAGGGTGACCAGGTGCTCGGCGCCCACCGTGTCCACGATCTCCAGCAGCGCGGGCGCCGCGTTCACCTCGATCACCTTGCTGAAGAGCTCCTCCACCGACGGCTCGCATTGCTCCGGGAAGCTGCCGCAGGCGAACTGCGTGGCCAGTGCCGTCTTGCCCACGGCCACGCTCCCGAGCAGGACCACCCGGTAGCCCTTGGCGGGTCGCGGCCCCAGGCCCGCCATGGCCGAGACGCGGCTGGCGGGACGCTCGGCCGGAGGACTGCGAGGAATGGCGCGCGGAGGCGGGGGCCGGGGGGAGGGAGAGGGGGACGGGGCGGGAGGAGGGGAGGGGCGGGAGGGGCCGGCGAGGGGGACCGGGGAGGGGCGGGGCGGCCGCAAGGAGGGGGCCCGGAGGGCGGGCGCGCGGGCGCCGGGCAGGGGTGGGCGTCGGGACTGGCGCGGAGACCCGCTGCCGCCGGGCCGGGGGAGAGCGCCCCGCAGCCAAGACGGGGGTCCCGGGAGTGTGGGCCCCGCGGTCCTCTCCGCCCCGCTCTCTACCCCGGTGTCTGCCCCGCCTCCGGCCCGGGGCGTGCTGGCGCCGCCCTCCCCACCAGCTCCACGTCCCAGGCCTCCCTTTTCCCCAGACCTCACTCCCGGTGGGGCTCCCGGTGGGTTCCCCGGCAGCCAGGCCCTGCTCGGCCTCTTTCCCCTACCCCACTGGACGACCCGCCGGGGCCCCTCCGTCAGTCCCTGCTCTCTGCTCCCCCTTTCCAAGAAGAGCCCCTTCTGTCCGCGAGACTAGAAGGTAACCTGATCCCTTCCATGTCTACCCGGGAAATGCAGGGATTTCTCCACCATTCCAGAGCCAGCCTCGCGGCCGGAAGCCAGACTGGCCTCGTTTTAGGTCAGGCCCGGCCCGGCTGCGCAGCTGGGGCTCCTCTCCAGACAGGGAGGACCCCAGAAAAGGGGTAACTTGCGAGGGAGCTTCAGACGGAGGGCCCCAAGTGACTCCTGGGCCCGGCTCCGTGCCTGGAGTACCACGCGCCCCTGGCTTTGCTCTGGCCCCTCCAGACCCCTTTGTCGTGGAGGAGCACCCAAATGAACTTTGTAAAATGTAAATCACATTATACTCCCCGACTCCAACCTTCCCTGGCTTTCCATCATGCCCTCCTGACCTACGAGTAGAGTGACCACATAAGGCACCATCCAGAACTGGTCACTTTTGAAAATGAAAGTGTGCACCCCTCCACCCAACAGCAAGCATGAACCCACAAAGTCCCTGGCAACAGGGCTTTGGGGTCACCCTAGCTATAGAGGGTCCTCCAGGTTGGGCCTCCCTGCAGCCCCTCTCTCTCAGGCTTCTACTCTACACAAGCTTCTTGCTATTTCTTGATTTCAGAGGAGCAAGGCTGGGTGTGGGACAAGGGGGGGCTGGGTAGAAAGTCTTGGGATCTCCACCCACCTTAGGCCTCAGGCACAAGCTGATGCCTTAGGACTGCAGGGGGATGGGCAGGCCTGGGCTGAAAGTGGAGGTATCTACACTTTCCCTTTCCCTGTGTGGGGGTGCCCCTGAGCTGTCATTCTGGTGCAGCCCTGGAGGGGGACAGGGCCCCAGTGCTGATTGAGCTTGAAGTTTAAACAACAGGATACATCCTTCACACGGGTGTTTGTGGTCACAGAACATGCTTTTCTGTAAACAGGGCATAGAGCATCCTTAACCTATAATATGAATCATACATGGAACACAACAGACAACTTGACTTCTAAATAGAGACATCTCATGAGACATTCTCTGACTGCAAAGTAACAAAAATAAAAACGCCTTTTTAAAAAGGATAACTGAATATTCACTGGAGGGATGAAAGTTCCGGCCAGGCTTCAACAACATCCCACAGATAGCTTTTGGGGGAAAAGAGGCAACTCACCGCTGAAAAGTCGCAAAACACAAGAGGGAAAAAACCACTCTGAGTGAGAGCCGTTGGAATCACAGACAATAAAACCATGTCCAGAAAACTGCAGACCCTGGCATTATCAGACATATAATAATTATGTTTCATGTGTTTAAAGAAATAAAGAAGCTTAACATTTGGAGCAAGGAACAAGAGACTATAAAGTATGGCCATGTAATTTGAAAGAGTTTCTCCAAAAGAAAAAAAAAAAACCTTCTGAAAATAGAAAATATGATAATTTACTATTTTAATTAACATAAAACATCCATTGATAGGTTAAACAGTAGATTAAACGTGACAGAAGAGAGAAGTAACAACAACATTGTGAGTTGTGGGGAATCTGGCCTGGTTTTCATCATCAATGCCCTGTGCCTGCAGGAGATGTGGGGGGCTCCAATGTCGCCTGGAAGTGTCAGACTTCGATAGAGTATCTTAAATTAAAAGTTGGCTAATTTGAGCTTATCATTAGTATTTCGGGGGGCTTTCAAAGCCATTAACAAAAGTCAGCTCCCCCACCCCTAGCACGGGAACCCATGCTTCCACCAGGACCAGATCCTAATCGGCCCCCTGGTGAGTCACTGTGCCACCCACAAGGCTTGCCACCAGCTCACTCACCGCCAGCAATAAGGTCCTTACAACGGGGTCTGAAGGGCGTGTGATCGATCTTAGAATCCTGCTCTGAAGCTCTGAAGCTCTGCTTCTTAGGGTCTCTTCTCTTAATTCAGGTTCTCTCCAAAAGCAGGATCTATGACATGGGACATGGTCTTGTGGGCAAATGGTTTAGTTTTGGAAGTGATCTTGGAGATCAGGAACGGGGACCCTGGAAGGGAGAAACGGGGAAGTGGGGAGATCCAAGCCAGAGTGCATCTTGGTCTTACCACTGCCGCAGGAGGAGTTCTCTAAGGAACGGTGTGCGGCGGACCTCAGCACCGTCCCCCGGTGCACGGTAGTGAGGGGCGCATGCGTCCGCTGACACCCACTCCTCCGCGCTCCAGGGCTGTCTGCAAACTCCGTCTGTCTTCCAGGAGTGTACGTGTGCCAGCTAGGTTGAGCTCCAGAAGCATCGCAAGCAGCGGCCGCGGAGAGCCTGGGATAGAGAGCAGGGAGTGCATGGTGCAGCTGAGGCCACGGGTGGCCAGGCTACCTGCGTGGCCAGCTGGCTTCCGTAGCCATGACGACAGCAACCCAGTGGACCCAGAGCATGCGAGAAGAGGGCGTAAATGATGGCTGACTCCACTCTAATGGTTTGAAAATGCCTCCTTTGGAAGGCGGTGACCTAGGAGCACATTATCTGCAAACATTGCTTATTTCCTTTTCTTATTGCTTTAGCTAGACTCCAAATACATCGATGTGGAACCACAGAGGTAACAGCTGGTATCCCTCTGCATTTCTGGCCAACAGAAATGCCTTTACAACACACAACTCATATAATGTGTATCCTTCACCGTAAGAGGAAATTTTAGTCTGTTTATACCTTAGAGTTTGCATTGGGAATGTCTGCTGGGATTTTTTTTTTTTTTTTTGGTCTCCAATGAATTTATCGTTTTTTTCTCCTTTAATTCTGTTAATTTTATGACTCATAGTTGATGGATTTCCTATCGATGAGTCATCTCTCGCCCCTCTTCTCACTTCATCTCTCACCCCTCTTTTCCCTGCTGCCTCTGGACACAGTGATCCTCTGACTGCTCCTTCAGCATGCCAATCTGTGTTTCATCACACAACCTTCACATTTGCTATTCCCTCCTCCTGGAATGCTGTTCCCTCCGATGTCCGCATGGCTCACTCCCTCGTTTTATTCAGGGGTTTTGCTCAAATGTCACTTGCTTAAAGGTGTCCTTCCTTACCAACTGTGAAAGATAGAACTGTATTCATTTGTTGAAGTTCTAGCCCTCTGTACCTCAGAATGTGACCTTATTTGGAAATAGGGTTGTTGCAGATGTAATCGGTTAAGATGGGGTTCCACTGGAGAGGGGTAGCCCCTAGTCCAATATAACTAGTGTCCTCATAAAAGGGGTAATTCAGGGGCACCTGGGTGGCTCAGTCAGTAAAGTATCTGACACTTGATTTAGGCTCAGGTCATGATCTCAGGGTCATGGGATGGAGCCCTGTGGCGAGCTCCATGCTCAGCGGGGACTCTGCTGAAGATTTTCCCTCTCCCTCTGCCCCTCCCCCAATTCATGCTCTCTAAATAAATAAATAAATAAAATCTTTTTTTTTTTTAAGGGGGTAATTTGGACACAGAGATACACAGGGAGAATGCCACATGAAGATGAAGTCAGAGCTCGGGCTGGTGTTTCTACAAGCCAGAGAATGCCAAAGATGTTGGCAAATCACTGAAGCTAAGGGCGAGGGGCATGGAACAGGTTCTCTGTCACAGCCCATGGAAGGACCCACGTCTGCTGACATCTAGATCTAGGACTTCTGGCCTCCAGATCTGTGACACAGTCGATTCCTGGCTACACCCCCTCATCTGTGGGACTCTGTCAAATCAGCCCTAGGAAGCGACCCAAGTGCCACCTACCAGAAATCCATCCCTTACTGTCCTGCCGCCTTCCTTGGTCCACAGACGGGGGGGGGAGGGGGGCTTAAACGAACCACATTTATCTCTCTGTTCTGGAGGCTGGGAAGTCCAAGGTCAAGGCGCTGGCAGATTCGGTGTTTGGTGAGGGTCCTCGCAGGGCAGAAGGGGCAAGGGAGCTCTCCAGGTTCTCTTTTATAGGGGCGCTATTCACCTGATCACTCCCAGAGGTCCCACCTAATACCATCACTTTGGGGGTTCGCTTGCAATATATGAATGGAGGGGCACTTATCGTACTATATGAAATTGTTTGCTTATTGTTTCCCTCCTTGCAACGCACCTCCCGTGAGGGCGGAGACAGCCTCTGGCTCGCTGCTGACTCGGTGCGGGGCCCTAACTACAGTTCTGCTGTGATGCTCCATTTGGAAACGTGGGTTTTTTCCAACACGACTGAAGAATGACGGAACGATTCGAGCAGAGTGTGAATTTTGCATTTTGTGTGATTTTATTTGCAAGGTAAACACAGAAAAGCGCCCTGGCTGGACTGAGGTGTGTAGGGGATACACACAACGCACACGCCTCACACATGTCCCAGCCGCCTCCTAACCGCTGCACTATGAGCGCACCAGGCAGCGTGGGTCTTAGCACTCACCCACCTCACCCACCACCTCACAGCCCCTCACAGGCTGAGACCCTCCCCAGGTTTACTTCTGGAACCAAGCTTCAGGCCTCTTAGATAAAGGGCCACACTTATTATGGCATTAATGTATTCTTCAAAACAATTTCACATATACAAGTGGGCTACCCTTTTTTCTTAGGTACCTCTCTGGTTTTAGTGTGGCACTGATGAAATATTTTGAGGGTCCTGCCCCAGCTCCATTTTCCCCCACAAGAGCCATGGTTTTTATTGTGCAACTTTGCATGGCACCCTGAATTTTATGAAACAGGATGAGGCATCCTAGCAAAACTGACCATATTTGTTGACTGGTGAAATGCTTGCCTTTCTGAATTAGACCCTAATGTATCCTGAGATATTGCTTTTTCAGTATACTAACAAAGTAAATTTACTAACTGGTTGTTGAGGTTGGCTGTCTCCAAAAGGCTTTTTGGCATAGTATAGAATAATCTAGTGGTTACTGTAGGGTGTGAGGGGCCCAGTCAATGACACCTTCGGTAGTCCTGCCCAAGACCCAAACAATTGAGAGATCTGGCAAAGGGACTCAAGAACATGTAAATATAATGATTACCTTGTCACAGATGATATCTGGGTTGGAGCAGATGGCTTTAGAGGGCTGCACTACAGACCCTCCTCATCCTCAATCCCCCCTTTGAACTTACCTGGCCAGTGGTAGGCAAACGAGTATATCTACTGTCCATCTCCAGTGGGAGCCGCGGCCCCTGAGATTTCTGGCAGGGAACTGCAGGAGCAAACCTCACACCATATTCCCGGTGCTCCCTGCCCCCAGTCTCTTGGCCTGCCTCATTCTCTCAGCCTGTAGTGCTGGGAGCCTTTTACCCTCGGAGCCTCACGCCCTAGACCAAAGAGAATCTCTCTGACTTCCAGGGGGAGGAACTGGGATCCCAGCACCTCTAGGCACAGAGGAGGAACCGCATTCCTGAGGAAGCAGCAGCTGCTGGTGGTATCTACAGAGAACAACTGTGCAAATCTTCCTGGGTGGGAAGGGTGGGGGGGCGAACAATGGACCCTCTGAGAACTCCTGGAAATAGTGCAAACACTCGGGTGATCTCTGCCAGCGAGTATATGGGTGTGGACAAATGCACATGCAGTCATCGCAAAGCCCAGTGATCCCTCCCTTTCTGCCCATCAAGTCGGTTAGATGACTGGGAAAAATCTTCAAGACTAGAAATTCTGAATGAACCGTCACAAAACGCTTTCTGGCAGAACTGCAATGTTGGAAAAAAGGAAAAGCCCCAAACAGAGAAGCGGCTGAAAACCAAAGTACCGACTGATGCCCAGGCAGGCAGCCCCTGGGGGTTCACAATCTTGGTCATCAAGGCTTTGGGGTGTCATGGAGACAGGAGACAAGACTTTGAGCCCATATAAAGTTCCCAGTTAGCCCTGGGACCCCCACACGAACTCTGCATCTGGGAAGGGCCATGTCCTCAGTGAATGAGTGATTTTGAGAGTTTTCCAACCGTCAGCGAAAGGAGATGAGAAAGAAATTGTCCTACCCAGTACTCTTGCTAGGACATAAACAAAGGATCTTCCCTAAGATTTGTAACAAGGGTCTGATCCTCCGGGACGTTTGGGTTTAAACTGAACATCCCTTTAGGTCCTGGAAACAGCAAGATGAAAAATTAGCATTAAATGGGCCCAGATGGGTAGTTCCTGAAGGCTGTCTTCAGCAATAAATACCAGCATCTCTGGAGGGATGCACCTTGAGCCGGGGCTTCCTGTCATCCTCTCAGATCAAGTTCATGGTCCAAAGATACTGAACAGATGAGGAATAAGCCACCATGAGCAGAGCCCAAGAAACTCTAATTTTTAGGCAGTAGGATTAATGGATAAAAGACATAAAAGAAATAATACTAAAACACAAGAATAGATGAGTGATGGGATAACCAAATGTGATATTAAGTAAAAACACCAGCTCCGGCAGAATCCTGAAGTTACCAGGGTCAGGACAACACATGCTGTGGATGCAGTGTGTCTCCGTGGGGTGGCCCGGCTGGCTGCTCGGTGGTGACGCTGCTCACCAAGCCCCGCTCCCGGACACGGGCTCCCGCAGCAGACCGGGACACTCCCCACGCGTGTCCTCATTGGGCCATCTCACTTGACGTCTGCTTCTGAGAGGAGACCCGCAGAGAGCGGCTGCTCTCCTGCAGGGAGCCGGGCTGGAAGGAGGCGTGTTTCCTG
>NC_138377.1:1525149-1601107 GCF_054177405.1 Leptonychotes weddellii | reverse complement strand
GGCGGCGTTCTGCTGGAGGAAGTGGACAGCCTCCGCCTGGTACCTGCAGTGGAAGATGGAGATGAGCCCCTCCCACCAGCCCAGCCCCGCAGGCCGGCCCCACCCAGCCAGGCCCCGAGGACTTGCTCCCTCCCCCCTTCACTGCTGCTTCCTTCGCAGAATCACAGATGTGGGTGACAGCAACTGAGGTGTCAGCAAGGCAGCGAGGGCTGGCTTTGTGCCTTGGGCTGGCTCTGTGCCAGGCCCTGCCCCCAGATGCTTCCTAAGGACCTTTTCATTTAATGCTCTCGGTGACCATTTGTGATAGATGCTTCCAGAACAGGATAGGAGTGGTTTTTTTCCTGTGGACTTGGGAACTGCAGAGAATGCTGCATTTGAGAGGCCTGCCTGCCCGTCCCCCGCAGTGAAGGAAGAGGAGGGAGGGGAGGCTAGTGCTCCAGAGCCGGGCTGGCCCCCCACCCAGAGAGTCCGGGTGAGGCCTGGGGGTGCTGAGCTCTCGGGAAGGGGAGGCTGGCACCCCACACCTGGGCTGGGTCACTGAAGCTGCCCCAGAGCAGGGAGAGGGTGAGGGACAGCACACTGCTCTCCAAAGGCAGGAAAAAAGAGGTGCCCGCACCTGTCCCAAGAACATGGATCAATCTGGCCACCCAGCCATATTTTCTTAAACATTTAAAACCTGGCTGATTTCACCGAAAAATCCCCATGTCTGGTTTCTCTTAAGTAACCTGCTTCATGTCTGCCGGTAATGGAGCCCGTCCCAGGTGAACACAGCTACTCTGAAGACCCCAGAGAGAGGAGCCTCGTGATGGGGTCTACACAGTGCTTCATCTGAAACAGGAGCAGCCCACAATACTGACTCCAGCCCCAGCCCAGCAGGAAAGAGGCAGGGTCCCCACCCAAACCCTGAGGCCGGGGCAGAGCTGGGTGTGTGGCTCAGGGGTCTGATGGGAAAAGCAAAGGAACCGGGGAGGCGGGTAATCTACCAGGTCCCTGGCCAGGATCGGTAACTGAGATAACATTTTGATGAAATATTTTTAAAAATCAAAATCAGTCCAAAACATCCATCAGGAGCAAAACACCAAATTTTAAATAAAGACAGAATTCGACCCGGTACGTTTATGACTCCCCTCCTGGGCTTCCCCCTAATCCCAGTCCTGCTGGGAGCCACAGCCCCACGTGGTGTTTAAAGGTCAATTAATTAAAAGTAAAATAAAATTACTTAATAATTAAATAAATTAAAAGTAAATAAAATTTAGCTGGTCCCTCCGTGGAACCAGCTCGATAGCCACACGAGGCCAGAGCACCATGTCAGATGATGCTGCCATGGGGCATTTCCAGAGCCAGACTGGGAGCACCCAAAGCCAATGCTAGAACCTTCCCCTGCTTTGGGAACTGGCCAAGCACCTGGTAGCCAGTGGCTGGAGGCTTGGTCAGACTCTAACTGGGGTTCGATGGACCCAGCCACCCATGCCTCCTTCTGTGGGCAAGGACCACCTTTTCACTTACCTTTTCAGAAACTCTGAAAATGTTTCCAGAACCATCGCTTGCACCTGGCTAGTGATAGGTAGTCCCATGGGTTGTACTGCATTCATGCTTTCTTCCAGCAGCTGTCAGTCAAAGCAAGTGGGCTCTCAGGGGGACCCAGGAGTCACAGAGCCAGTGGACCCTAGGAGAATGTGTCCCCCCCCAACTTTGTGCCTGACACAGCTGTCCTTGCAGGAAAGGCTGGTGTGCACAGGCCACCCCACCTGTATCACTCTGCAGAGGCACAGAGCAGATGCCTCCCGCCAGGCCCTCACTACCCCTCCCAGACCCCCACCATCTTGCCAGCCCTCTCTCCTTTGAACCCTCCACCGTGTCCTGCCATGAGCCAGCCCGCACAACATCCTCCTCTCCACGCATGGCTAGGCTTCTCCCGTTTAGCCCGGAGGCTGCCCCAGCCCCACCTGAAGCTGCCAACTCCCCACCTGACACTGAACAGTGCTGCTTGGTGTAAAGGCATGAGGACGCTTAACATCACCTCCTTTTCTCCCTCCAGCCCTGAGCAGTCAAGAGGAGCAATAGAAACCCCCAGCACCAAATCCTCTAGAAAAAAAAGCCCCCGCCCCCCGCCACCACCACCACACACACTGGTGGCCTCTCCTCCTCCTTGGCCAAACATCCTTCACCCCAGTGGGCTGCTCGACCCTCTCCCTGAGGCGTCCCCAGACACCGGTCCCAGTGCAGGTCCTACCTGAGGTCTGAGCAGGCTCGTGAGCCGAGACATTCCAGGAAGAGGCCTCTCCCCAGAACATACACCCTGCAGCCCTGCACTGGGGCCCCACTTGCCTGTGCCTGTCGCCCTCAGACACTGACGCTTCGATGCCCGGAGCCCCACCCTCCACCGTGCCACCCATCCTTGCTGCACACGTGCCCCGCCACCCATCACCCATCGCCCCCCAGACCCCCGTCCTTCCAGGCCCCCTCCCAACCAGGCCGGGCACTCAGGAAGGGGCCAGGGACCCCAAGTGGCAGGCTGGGAAGGTTCGGACCTGGAAGATTTCAAGAAACGTTGGGTGGGAACACTGGGCCCACTTTTTCCGATCCCAGATCAGGACTCTTTCTAGATGCTTTTCCAACTCTTCCTGCCCAGAAAACAGTAAAAGCAACTTCTATCCCCACACTCCTCTCTGCAGCACATCAGGTCCATCCCCGACTGAGGACAGGAGGGTGACACCCAGAGCCAGCCCAGGGACCGTCGACCAGCGGCCTGAAATCCTCCCCCAGGGACCCAGGTCCAAGTAAACCCCCTCTTTCACGGCCTCCAGCCCTCCGTCTGTTACAGGTGGTCTGTGAAGCACCTTCCAGATACACCGTCCTCCTCGTTCCTGGCAGGTCCTGCCCCGTGCCCCAGCCGCTCGTTCACGGCCTGGGGGGGAGGGGGGACGACAAGCAGTTACCACTACCAGGCAGCCAAAGCCCTTCCGTGGGCAAGACCTAAGAGGGGCGCCCGGAGACCCACAGCCTGGGGGGTGCCAGGGAGACCCGGGGTACTGGGGACCAGCCCCTGGCCAAAAACCTAAGTGTGACCTCTCAGGCCCGACCACAGGCAACGACAAAGGCTGTCTCTGGCAGGTTCCCAGGGGAGGCTGCCCTCCTCGCCCGGGCTTGGGGCACAGTCAGCGCCATGCGGTCTGGGGGGCCTCAGGCTGGCTGTCCCCTGCTCCCACGCAGGTCTCCCTCCTAGCCCAGGCACCTCCATCCAGAGGCCTGCTTACTGGGGGCCCTGGGCAGGCCGAGGCCTCCTTGTTTGGGGAAGGGGACAGCCTAGAAGCCAATTTTCTCCACCGACTCAGCACTCAGTACTTTCCCATGCCTAGCCCTGTCCCTGTCACGCCCTGCCCTCGTCCACCAAGCAGCAGGGAGCTCTGTCTGGCCACCTGGGCCGGGAGAGGATCCTGACGCCACGTCCAGCTGATGTTAAACCTCGCCTGGCCCGGGTGCCGGGGATGGGATGGGCACCGTTCCCGCTAAGCCTCTTGCCAGACACAGAAGGAAGCCTACATGGTCACGTTCGTTCTGGCCACCTGTCCGAACGGACCACTCGACACCCAGCACAGCCCTTGACGGGTGGGGTGTGGAAGAGCAGGAAATGCTAAGCCCTGTCTTCCTTCATTCAGCCCAGACTGCAACTCCACAGTTTCAGGGGAACCGTGAAGGACAGGGGGCCTCAAAACCCAGGTGCTTCAAGGAGACAGAGCCCTGAGTTTGCAACCAAGGAAAAGCCTAAGCATTTATATACCAGTTACTGGAAAGTTCCAGCAAAATCGATACTGATTCTTTACTGCACTGAGAAACTAAGCTTTCTCAGTCTGTTAGCTAAGAAAGGCAGAGAGCTTCCTTCCCTGTATCCCAAACATCTCTTCCACCGGTCCCCGTGACTCTTGACACGTCTGTACCAAGACCAGGAGCGCTGGTACAGGAAATCACGTTGGTAAAAATGATCACAGTAGGAGATTGTAATGTCCCCTTGAGTCCTCACTGTGTCTGCCGTGGATTAACCACGTGCACCCATCTTGGGGCAGCTGGCTTTCCGCCTGAGGCTCACTGGCCCTGCCCTGTAGCCACTAGAATGGAAGAAGCCAGACCGCCCTCACTGGTCAAGGCAGCGACCTCCGGTCGGGTGCTCTCCCTACAGGCCCGTTAGACGATGGTCCTCCCACCGCAGAGCCACGGCCACTGTTACTTCCCATGTGACAGTGCGCAAGGGCCAGAATCAACGCACCAGCACCCCCCAGCCCCACCCCCCAGGCCCCACCCTGGCCCAGCCCCTCGCCTGCTGTGCCCCAGATGCCGGACGAGGAGGCCTCTGGGTGACAGATACTCCTGGGTCCATTTACCTGGATCAGCCCCACCAGCTTCTTCTGCATTTGGGACATCCAGGTAACAAACATTACGGGGTCCAAGAGGTGCCCGACCGTGGGCTGCTGAGAGGTCGGAGGTGCTTTTGCAAGTGTCTCCCTATTGGGTTGGAAGGAGCCATGAGGGGCAAAGAGCTGAGCTGGGGCCGGGGTGTGGAGGACAGCTCGGCGCTAAGGGCAGTGGACCCGAGGCTGGGCCTCGCCCCCTCCCCAGCCTGTGCTGCCCGCCCCCCACCCCTGCACAAGGCCCAGTGACTGGAGAGGGCAGCCGGGGTGAGAAATGGGAGCAAGAGGCTCTGTTGGTGTAGACAAGGCTCAGTGGTCACACACACACACACACCCTAACGCGCTAACACACCCATACACATACTACACGACAGACACCCTGGCACGCACTAACACACGTGTGTGCACGCGCTGTCCCCAAGGCCAGCTGTGTCCACCCTTCTCCGACCACCAGTCCCGCCCAGGTGGCCCCTCAAAGTCTCTCTGTTGATCACAGCCCTGGCCTGAGGACCCTCACCCAGAGCAGTGGCCTCACCCAGCACCCCAAGGTCCCCAGGAGGACTCACCCCGGACGCCCAAACAAGTTCGTCTTGCCCCAGGTGTACAGGACCTGAGAGCTTTTCAAGTTGGTGCCGCAGGAGCGCGTGAGCTCGGAGAGGCGGCTGAGGAGCACCTCCTGGAAGTATGTCCTATAGAACCCCCAGAGGCAGGTCCCCAACCGGCTAGCCCGCGAGGACCCCAGGCCCTGTCTCACAGCCTTGTCTAGCTTCTCCAGGTATGGGTCCGGCTGGTCCTTGGGGCCCAGGGTGGGCACTCGGGCCTCAGCATCATTTCTCAGCAGCTTCTCCAGCTGACCAGCCCACGGGGCAACTCCACCGTCCTGGAGAGCACCAGCCTCTCGGCTCTGGTGCTTGTCCTGTGTCCACCCCACAGTGGTCAGCACTGCCTGGAGCTTCAGCTCCAGCTCCTGGCTGGGCCCAGTGCCCTCCAGAGCCTGCTGGACGACCTGCCACATGCTCTGGGCCACAGCCTGGTACTGGGGGCCACAGTCCTGCCCTTCCTCCGCCAACGTCGAGATGCTCTGGTAGGCCTCCAGGAACTGCCCCTCCTGGACCAACTCGAAGAAGCCTGGAAGAAAGGAACCCGAAAGGATGGCTCAGCAGGGGGCTTGAAAGACCCGGAGATCCAGGGAGGGGGAGGGGTGCCTGCCCTGGACCCTTCACTGTAATTTCTGACAGGAGTAGGGTGGAGATGGGCTGAGCTGTACGGAACTCATCCATCAGAGGAACCAGCAAGAAGACCAGGTGGAGGGTTCAAGAGCCTTTGGGAACAAAGTTCCTTGTGGCCAGTCAGGATCAGAAGGCCACAGGTTTGTTACGATGTTTGCAAAAGACCAGTAGGCTTTCCACTGTGCCACCTTTGGAATAGAAAAACGTAACACCCAGCTGTAAGCTCCCAGGGCTATGCATGGTCCATGCCTTCATCAGCTGTAGGTTTGTTAACCCAACATGGAGACAGCAAGGCACTTTCCCCACCAGAGGCACAGAGAGGGAGGCCCAGCAGAGTTAGTAGAAAATTTCTAGCAAGGGGTTCTCAGAAGGAATGCATGTCAGGACCACCTGGAGGGCTCATTCCAGCCCAGATTGGAATGTGCATTTCTTTTTTTAGTTTTTTTTGTTTTTTAAGATTTTATTTATTTATTTGACAGAGAGAGACACAACGAGAGAGGGAACACAAGCAGGGGGAGTGGGAGAGAGAGAAGCAGGCTTCCCGCGGAGTAGGGAGCCCGACGCGGGGCTCGATCCCAGGACCCTGGGACCATGACCTGAGCTGAAGGCAGACGCTGAACGACTGAGCCACCCAGGCGCCCCTGTTTATTTATTTTTAAGATTTATTTATTTATTTGACAGACACAACGAGAGAGGGAACACAAGCAGGGGGAGTGGGAGAGGGAGAAGCAGGCTTCCCGCGGAGCAGGGAGCCCGATGCGGGCCTCGATCCCAGGACCCCTGTGATCATGACCTGAGCGGAAGGCAGACACTTAACGACTGAGCCGCCCAGGCGCCCCTGGAATGTGCATTTCTGACCTGTTCCCAGGAGGTGCTAATGGTGCTGGACCTCCTGCTGTGCCCGGAGGGAGAGATGGAAAGGGAAGGATTCTGCTTTGTATCCCAGAGGAGCCTCAGCAAGACTCTCCAGCCTGTAGCTGCAGGAGGCAGGCGCCAGCGAGACTCCAAACCAAAAGAGGAATTGGTGGTCAGGGTTGTCCAAAGCACTTGAGCACTTGGACACCAGTTCTTCTGGACTTCAACTTGAAAGGGCATTTTGAACTTTAACTTCTCCTGGAAATTTCAAAATGAGAGGGCAGTTATATTTCAAGTTGGGGCTCAGAGTGCCCTTCTGTTGTCAAGGGCAAATGCATGTCCTCCCCTTTCCTATTCCTCCTTTCCGACAGCTTTGGAATGTACATGTGGATGCCAGGACCTGGGCAGCCATCCTGGGCCATGAGACAGGAACACCATATGGAGGATAGTGGAGGAGCACAATGGAAAGGTCTGGGTCTCTGAGCACTGAGGTGTCCTGAACCACCTACTCAAATCTTCCATGAGAGAAGCAAATTTTATCTTGCTTCATCTTAAGCCACTAGTTCGTTGGGTCTCTCAGTGAAAGCAGCTGAACTTCTAATAATACAAAGAATTGAGGAGTGGAGTGTGGGATGGAAATTATTTTGAACCAAAATAGGACAGCCTTCCATGGCATGTAACTATTTTGAGGGTGAAGAGTCCCTATCCACTTCTCATAGATAGCTCCTTGTTGATAGTAATTAATTAGATCACACTTAAAACTAGGAACTGTACGTGCTGGAACCTCCATGGTTTTACCAGACGCAGGGCTGCTCGGACATCATTCCCCTTCCTTCCAGAGCTGCACCGTCCAGCAGGGCAGCCTCAAGCCACACGTGGCTACTGAGCCCTTGAAATGTCAAAACTGAGCTGTGCTGTCAGTGTAGACCACACACCAGATTTCAAAGACTTAGCGGGGGAAAAAAAAAAGAATGTGAAATATCTTAATTCTAATATTGATGGCATGTTGAAACATGTTGAAATACTACATCAGCTACATTGGGCTAGATAAAATATTTTACTAAAATTAATTTCACCTATTTCTTTTTATATTTTAACTGTGATTCCTGAAAACGGCTCCCACTCTATTTCCCTGGGCAGCACTGACTACTCCAGAGCACGCTTGCCCCTCTCCCTCCAACAAGGAGCTCCTGTTTATCCTGCACTAACCTGGCTGTTTTCTGGGTAGGGGGCCGTCATCCCCCTACCCACAAACAGAAGAGCTGCCCTTACAAAGTCCTGAGGTCTCCCGGGCTTCCTACAAACATGGCTGCGTTGGCACCATTTCTTTAGCAAAGATACTGGGGGCTGGGTTAAGCAGGCAAAGGCAGACATGGGGGGTCCACTGTTGCGTGCCCCCCGCCCCATGCAGGCCCATCGAGCTATGCAGAGTGTGGCCGCTCCCGACCGCCTGACCATCTCTTGGCATCACAGGCCAGCAACACGTGTGGCCTGAGGAAAAAAGTGAAACGCACCTGAAAAGTGACCATCCTGGCAAGGCTGGTCCGGTGTCACCAGGCACAGGGCTAGTGAGGATGCAGGAGACCCTCAAAGATCCCATCACCTGTGAAGCAACTGATAAGCACTTGTCCCCTCTTGGGTGACAATGCCAGATGCCAGAGATAAAAAGGCAGCTGGTGACACCTCATCCCCCCCATGACCCCACACTCCTATTGCAATTCTGCAACTTCCCACCGACCTCAGGGAAAATCTGAAGCGTTTTCTCTTCGGGAAAACACGCCCTAGGTTATAAACGTACCAGCTCCGCCCACAAACCCACTGCGGACCAGAGCCTTAAGCAGCCCAGCCCCAGCCCTGCTGTTCCACGCAAGGCCATTTATCGAGCTTTTCTGGGCGCAGACCCGTGCTGGCTCATGGCGACACAAATAAGACACTGCACACACAGCCGCACCTCCATCCCAGGCCCCTCTTCTCTCCCTCCTACTGCCCTAGGGCCTGGGGCACAAGTAGCAGCCAGCTCTGCCGGCCTAGACTTGAACCGTGACCTCCTCACCTGCTGCGGGTCCCTGGGCAAAGGGCTCCACCCCCGGGCCGTGGTTTCGTCGGCTTTGAAACGGCGAGGTGTGTCTCACAGGCGTGATGACTGTGGGCTGCTTCGCTCTGCTTTGGTCCTTCTCTTGCTCCCCCGCACTGCGTCAGGGCCCCCGTGGGCTCAGCAGCACCCCCAGCCCCGTGACAGCCCGCTGCGTGGTGGCCGGTGGTGGTCAGCGAGCCAGCCCCGCTCACGTGGGGTCCCCCAGGCATGGGAAGGAGGCATCTTCCCACCGTGCCTGGTCCCCTCCAGGCGCCCAGAGCGACATCCAGGAGGCTGGCGTATGCAGTACATATTAAACAAAAGGATAAATACGTGAGCAAAAAAAATGAAGGAACAGGACAAAGGCTCCTGCCGGATATAAACGTGAGACCCAGGGGACGCCTGGGTGGCTCAGTTGGTTAAGCATCTACCTTCCACTCAAGTCATGATCCCAGGGTCCTGGGATTGAGCCCCGCATCGGGCTCCCTGATTAGCGAGGAGCCTGCTTCTCCCTCTGCCTGCTGCTCCCCCTGCTCATGCTCTCTCTTGCTCACTCTCTCTCAAGCAAATAAATAAATAAACAAATATTTAAAAGAAATCTATAAGGCGAGACCCATACCTTTGGAAGTTTCTGTCAGATGAACAACGTTTTGGGGTTCTTTATTTCTGTGAAATACTCCCAGAAACTTTGCAATCTTCCTTCTCGGCTTTGGAGGATGGCCTTTGGGCTGTTGCCTCGGGTGCCCCTGAGCCTCACTGGGCAGGATTTGTTGGTGTTCGCTGCCTGCTTTTCCTTTCAGCCTGGGTTTCTTCTTGCCGCAGCAGCCCTTTCTTTTCACCTGGTCCATCTCTCTGCCTTTGTGCCGGACAGCAGCCTGGCCCCACAAACATCCTCTCGAGGTCTGCACGTCATGGGGTTTTATCTATGTCCGCTGAACAGTAGAAATAAATGGGAGGAAGCTGGTGACGGCCAGAGAAATTTCCTCTGCATCTAAAAATATGGGTGTTGGGACACCTGGGTGGCTTAGTCGTTAAGCGTCTGCCTTCAGTTCAGGTCATGATCCCGGGGTCCTGGGATCGAGCCCCACAGTGGGCTCCCCGCTTGGCAGAAAGCCTGCTTCTCCCTCTCCCTCTGCCTGCCCCTGCCTCTGCTTGTGCGCTCTCCCTCAAATAAATAAATAAATCTTTTTTTAAAAAATGTGGAACCCTTCTCAAATTTGTGTGTCATCGTCATGCAGGGGCCGTGCTAATCTTCTCTGTATCATTGCACTTTTAGTATAAGTGCTGCTGAACTGAGAACTCTTTTTTTTATTATGGTAAAACATGCACAACACAAAAGTTACCATTCTAATCATCGGTAAGTGTGCCGTTCAGTGGTGTGGAGTAATACCCATTAACTAACTTGTGCAGTCGTCACCACCATCCGTCTCCAGAACTTTTTGGTCATTGCAAACAAAAACTGTCCCGATTAAACAGGAACCCCAATCCCCCCTGCCCCAGCCCCTGGTGCCCGCCACCCTACTTTCTGTCTCTGTGACTCTGACCCTTCTAGGGACCTCACAGCAGTGGAATCATGTGGTATTTGTCCTTGTGTGACTGTCCTCGAGCTTCAACCGTGTTGTAGCGGAGTTTCCTTCCTTTTTAAGGCTGAGTAATACCCCCCCCCCATGTGCACAGACCTCTCCTCTGTTTAAGCACTCATGTGTCGATGGACACTTGGGCTGCTTCCACCTTTTGGCTCCTGCTCTGAACATGGGCGTGCAAATGTCTGTTCAAGTCCCTGCTTTCAGTCTCTGGCTGTGGTTTCGTTTTCACTGACAAAGGCATGATCACCGCTGTGGTTCTTGAAAGCTTCTCTCTCCTTGGAAGCACTCACTGCCCAGGCCGGTGGTTGGCAGCTTGCGGGGTGCAATTCTGTTGGCCACACACCCCCTTAGCTGCAGCCTCCTCTCTCTCCCGGCTTCACAGCATGACTTCCAGAAGCACTGGATGTCTCCACACTCTAGTGGCCAAGGGCGGGCCACCAAAATGGCATGTTGATTATTTTATTTTTATTTTATTTTTTTTTTAAGATTTTATTTATTTATTTGAGAGAGAGAGAATGAGAGAGAGCACATGAGAGGGGGGAGGGTCAGAGGAAGAAGCAGACTCCCTGCCGAGCAGGGAGCCTGATGTGGGACTCGATCCAGGGACTCCAGGATCATGACCTGAGCCGAAGGCAGTCGCTTAACCAACTGAGCCACCCAGGCGCCCCTGGCATGTTGATTATTTTAAATGGAAGCTACTTGGGAAGGTCCCTCAGACCCCCGTCTGTCCCCTGAAAGCAGGCAGTAAGTCTCCCGCATGAAAGGCAGCCTGTCAGTAAGTAAAAAGACATCCCCGTCACCAGAGATCGGAAATTCAGAGCCAAGAAGGCCGTATAAACAGCCATGTTACTTTTTGCTAATTTCCTAGTTCGGTCCAAATTCTGCTTAGAATTCCTTACGAGGCAAAGCTCCCAAACACCTCTTTTCTTTATACTGACAATTCCTCACAAATTGAGTGTTTCTTTGTCCAAAATGTATGAAAACCCCCTGTCTTGGTCACTTATTTAGGTCTCAGTTTTATCAGGCCTCTGTGCACACAGAACAAAACTTTGGGTTTTTTTCTCCTGTCGATCTGTCTCATGTCTCTTTAATTATCCGTCCAGCTGGAAGCCGTGAGGGTGGAGAAGAATTTTTCCTCCCCTACAACACACCTCCCTCCAAATCCACTCCCCCACCAAGGCAGCGGGGTCCCATCTTTCTTCGAACCAGGCTCCACAGCACAATCCCTCAGGCCTTGTCATGAGGGACTCCATTCGGCATTCTAGAACAGTCCTCTATTTTTAGAACAGTGCCCAGGTTCCCAAGGGCCACTCTGGCTTATTTGCATTCCCTGCATTCATTACCTCCTGCTCACAGAGACAGTGATGCGCACTTTACTACGGGACACAGCTCAGAGAACACACCGAGTTCTCGGGATTTGGGCACCACCATACACGCATACTGCAAACCCCCCACGTGTGTGGTGTGAAATAGGGCTTCTGTGCCGAGCTGGGTGTTTTCCATGGGTGATCTCCTTCACTCCTTGACAACCGTATGAAGCAGGCCCTAACTGACAGATGCCGCGGGCCAAGGAGATGCCCTGGGGTCGGGAGCTCGAAGGTGCTGGACCCGGGACACAGCCTGAAGAGCGGCTCCTCCTAGAAATGCTGGGTGGGGGGATGTTCCCAGGGACTTTGGGGCTATGATCCAAAGACCTTTGGGCTATGAATGTATCCAGAATCCAGAACCAGAAAGATGCTCCCAAACAGCCTGAAGGGAAGTCCGTACGGATGTGTCTCCCCAGGTCACACTCCTGGGTGTGAGCCCTCACACCCGTTCAGATGAAAGGGGCCATAGTGAGCGTGTCCAATAGCATGGCTTGTGAATACTGGCATCCCGCGCACAGTTCTCGAAGAGTCCAAGATGAGCGTTGGAACAGGACTGTCTCTAATGGGCTAGGGTGGCAGGACCTTGGTGTCCTGCCTGGGTCTGGAAGCTTGGGCATGAGGCACACCTCGATTCTGGGGTCCCCCTGCATCTGCGGCACAAACAAGCAACCTCATAGGCTGCAGAGCCTCACGAGTCCCACGTCCAGGTGACATACAAGACCTGGTGGCCTTGGTGAGGCTGTGGGGACAAGGGGGTGACCAGCGGAGCGGGGGTTGGGAACCAAGCATGAAACCACACCCTCAGCTGGGCTTGGGGCCAACAGAGGAGCCCCCGTCCCCATCACCAGATGCCTTGCTCCTGTAAACTGATAAACTCCAGGCTTGGGAGCCTCTTGGGGACAGAAGGTGGGTCTGCCAGGCTGGAGAGAAACCGTCTCAGGGAATCCCCAAAGGTCCCATTCCATTCAGGAAGGAAAGGGTTTTACTTTCAGTTTTGCTCTTACTGTTTTTCTGGTGTTTCTGGGAAACCACTGGGAAGTTCTCGTTTATTTTGCTCAAAACACATCCTGATGGACGAGCTCACGTGAGACACAAACACCCTCCTCCCTGCAGGGTCTCCAGGCCCTTATGGGCCCCCCCCCCCTGCGCCCACACAGCCCACCGCTATGTCTGGGCGGACTGTCCTGCCCTCCCTCCCCTGTAGTTCAAGGGCTGCCTGGCCGGTTCCACACGCCCCAACTGCACTGGAGCAACCCCCAGACTCCGGGGCAGGAGAGGCAGGCTTCCTCTCAATGCCCCCTCCCCTCCACGCTGCTGGGAGCACCCCTGAAGGGGTCCCAGGAAAGCCCCCACCTGAGCCAGCCTGAGCCAGCTGCTTACATGTTCCCACAGCACGAGTGAGCTCAAGACAGAGACTCTCCCCATGACTCAGGGCCTCCCTCACAACCCTCCGGGGCCAGTTCTCTCCCTCGGCACCTAAATCCCAAAGCTTTCTAACCAGGTTCACCAGACAGATTGGATCAAAGCGCCCCCCTTTTCTCGCCTCGAATGGGTGGGACTGGGAGCCCCACCATCCATCCCGTGCCCCCCCTGCCCTGCGGGAGGGGGCCATGTGCCAGATCCATCAAGGTTTTAAACGGATGTACCTTCAGACCAAGCTATTCCACTATGAAAGCTTCTGACATCCCGACAGAAAGATACGGATTCACTCCACAAAGAGGACCGCGGAGTCTTCATAAAAAGCTGAAGCCACCTATAGGCTGACAGGCCAGGAAGGAAGCCGTCTAACAAACTGCGCACAGCAGCCAGAACAGCCGAGACCCCTCCTCTCCGAGACGCACAGCGCAAGGGAAAGAGCCAAGCGCAGCGCGCACAGCTTCTAGACATCACCCTTGCTCCCCGCTCGGGGGCCCACCTTCCTCGGCCTCAAAGCTGGCAAGGTCACATCTCTGACCAGTCATCACCTCTCCCCCTCTGACCACACCTGGGAAAAGCCGTCCACCGTTAAGGACTCATGTGATGTCACTGGGACACTCTCAATCACATCTGCACCGTCCCTTTCTCCTCGTCCCCTGTTCGCATGTCCCGGGGATTAGGGTGGGAACATCTTTACACCTTAACCATGACTCTGCCAACCACAAAAGTACACCCTGCAGACTGCTCGTGGCCGTGCACATGGTCCTCCTCATTCCCTTCTCTGGGTGCACCCTGGATCTCTTGTGAGGACGGACCGGGGTCTACTCCACCAGGCCCTTCTGTTGGAAAATAAATGGAATTTTCTCTTGAGTCCATCTTAAGATAAGCTCAGTGGAATCCCAAACACATCTTGGAATAGGTATCAGTGACTGATCATACAGCTGAAATAAGTATTTTTAGCAAGCAGCAAATTCTACATTGGCTCCCTGACCCACGGAATAAAGGTTTTCTGGGTAGATAAAGGAGACGTCAACCAAAAATAAAGCAAGTGCTCAGGGGAATCCTAGATATGAGGGCGCCATTAAAGACAGAAACACACTCCCCGTCTAACTCCGAACAGAGATAACCCTGCCGTCCAGCCCCGAGTCCTGCCAATCCCACCCCTTGATACAAAATCCTCCCTCCCAAAGCACATGAATCTGCTTGCTTGCCTCTGTTCCCACCACTGGCCCATCCAAGCATCCTCTCTGCAGACCCGCAACAGCAAGGCCGTGCTCCTGCAGGATCTCTCCGGCCCCCTTTTCAGGGCTGGTCTTGGTGTTCAAATGCAGATCCAGTCAGCTCACCCCTACCCAGCTGCTTTCTTGTAGCCCAAGGACTCAGTAACAATTATTCGGGGTCTTAAAGTCCTAAATACCTTTTGGCCCATCCCCTCCCTGCCTACCTGCCCCCTCAGTGCTCCTGCCCACCCCCTTCCCTCACTCTCCCGCTCCTCCCCCACGAGGCAGGCCAGCCCCCAAGACAAGAGCAAAACAGCCCCACGTGTGCCCCGTGGCCCCGACCTTGCCTACCTCATCACCGTTCAGTGTCCCTCTTCCCGAAGGCTGATCAGTTGCATGAGCACCCGAACCCACGTGGGTTCGCCACTGAGTCCCGGGGCCTGGCAGGGCCTTGTGCATCCAGGGCTTGGTCAAGAGTCGCGGAATGAATGAATGAGCAGGTGATGAAAGCACCTCTGTGGCCCCTCCCCCAGCACCCCTCCTGCTGGAGTGGGGGCTGGGCTGGAGCCCTTCAAGGCCCTCTGACTCTGAGGCTGGGCGACCCCCAGGCTTTGCTCCCCTTCTCAGGAGCAGTGGGCCTGGGGACAGCCGTGTCCCCACCGCCCCCATGAGCAACCATATTTCCATGCTAGGCTGTTCCCACGGCGTTGCCTAAGAGGGGCTGGGGCCGGGGAAAAAAGGGTCTTCCCCCCACCACTCCGGTGCCCCTTGGAGCCCCACTCTCTGCAGAAGCCAGAATGACGCTGGGATCTTCTCTCCCATATCCTAAATTCCCATGAAGTGGGTAAAATCCTGCAACACACCCACTACAAAATTGTAAAATTCTCCTCATTCATGGTGGTGCCCAACTTTCCCTTTCAGAATCTGCACCTGAGTCTGTCCCCCACCTCTACCCCCGGGGCTGCTGGCTGAGGGGGGTGCGGGGCAGAGTGGAGGCCAGGTCGGGGGTGAGCAGCTGGCCCTGGGAGGGAAGGAGGGCATGTGCATGTGACCCCAGACCACAGAGCCCAGGGTCAGTCTGCCCAACAGGGGTAAGAAAGCTCTCCTTCATCTATTGGTTTTGAGTATGACGGATCCAGCTCAGGCCCTTGGCCAGAGGCTGGGAAAATGCCTCTTCTCTCTCCTAGAATCCTAAAGAAACACGGCTGGGGACCCAAGCTCGGGCGCAGATGCTCCAATCCTCACCCACCTTCATGCTCCCTGCCGGCAGAGCCCCCAAGAGGGTCAGTGTGGGCACAGGCCATTGCCTCCCAGGCGGCAGCAGTGAGTGGCCAGGGGCTGCAGTGTCCACTCCCAGCCCCCATAGACCCATCCCCAGAAGCCCACCACCCCTCCACTTCCTTGACTCCATTAGCCTGGACGCTGTCACCAGGGCAGGAGGAGGAAGGGGGAGAAGGGGGGGTGTGGAGCCTGGGACCCCCACACTCAGGAGATGAAGAAGGGGGAGAAGGGGGGTGTGGAGGTTGGGACCCCCATCCTCAGGAGATGAGGAAGGGAGAGAAGGGGGGGTGTGGAGGCTGGGAACCCCACACTCAGGAGAGAGGAAGGGGGAGAAGGGGGGTGTGGAGGCCAGGACCCCCTACTGAGGAGAGAGAAAGGGGCAGAAAGCACAGAAATACCTCCCGAAGGATCCCCCTGCAGCAGTGTGAAGGAGTGGGGGACACTAATCATTTTAAGAGTTTAAATAAACACCTAAGGTCAAGGGAAGGGGCCGGCAGGTCGGGAGGACGCAGCGGGCCACGGGGCACCAGGAGGGGAGGCCGGTTCAGAAAGGGGGGCACAGTGTGGGCAGCGAGCAGCCGCCCCCGGGGTCCCCAGCACCCCCGAGACCTGGGCCCCTGAGGGCACCACGGGTCACGGTCGGCAGCCCCTGGGCTCGGCTCTGGCGAGCAGGCCGCCGCCGCCCTCGCCGGGAGACTGTGCCCCGGGGGCCGCACCTGCAGGCTGGAGGCCCCGGCAGGACTGCCCCCCACCCCACCCCACGCTCGCCAGCCCCGCTTCCCCGGCCCGGTTCTCAAACACGTCCGGGCCGCTGTACCCCGGCTGCAGAACCGGGCGAGGGACGGACCCGGCCCCCGGCTGCTGCGGGGGATACAGGGGACAACGGGTGGGAAGCTCGGTCTCCAGGCCCCTGGTCCTCGCCAACAGCCTCGCTCCCCAGACACCGCGGCTGCGTGTCGCCACCTGGCGGCCTGCGGTGGAAATGTCCGCTGGTGTTGGGCGCTTTGCCCACCTGGTGGCCCCTCGGCCCAGGTGAGGCCCAGGGAACGGGACTGAGGTCTTCCCCTCAGAAGACAGGTGAGAGCCTCATCAACGGGGGAAAGTTTCTGAGTAAGGTTTCAATAAACATTTGAAGGCTGTGAGTTCTTTCAAGAAAAATCGTCTCCCCCCCTCCCAAAAAAAGGAGGCAGAGAACAGAATGACAAAGATCACAGTAACCCAGGTGCCCCCTTACTACACATCAGGCCCTGGTAAACACAGGTGCTGGAACAGGGCTCTCACCCCGCAGGCCCCAACCCACAGCAAGAGATCCATCCCAGTGTGCCCCAGTACCTGCCTATTATGTGTGTGTCGGACCCCTCTTGATATTTTCTGTTCCATGTTACTCAGGGTTGCCAGATTCGGCAATAAAATACAGGACTCCCAGTTTTTGAATTTCAGATAAATAGTAATGACTTTTGGGGCGCCTGGGTGGCTCAGTCAGTTGAGCGACTGCCTTCGGCTCAGGTCATGATCCCAGAGTCCTGAGATCGAGCCCCACATCGGGCTCCCGGCTCGGCGGGGAGTCTGCTTCTCCCTCTGACCTTCCCCCCTCTCATGCTGTTTCTCTCTCGCTCGCTCTCTAATAAATAAATAAATAAAATATTTAAAAAAAAAAAAAGGAAGCTATCCCTTTATTCTTACAGAGTTCTAGAAGTTATTGGTCAAGTGATGAAGCATAAAAAAAGGAAAGGGTCCCCTCGGCCCAGAAGACCCCTGGTGATACTGAGGGGGAGGAATTCATGGTGTGGGGTGGTCAGCACTGCTGTGACTTAGACACCCTTCTTTGTTGGGATGCCTGGGATTTCTGAGCCGTTGGTGACGAGATGTCCATGCCTGCCTCGCTTACGCGCCCAGGTTCCCAGGCTGAAGGGGTTGGGTCGGGGGCCTCACCGGCACACACAAGGCCCGTACTGATGGCTGTTGAAGTTGGTGGTGCGCCACGAGCCCCCGTGTGCTCGGCTCTTGTGGACATTGGACATTTCCACAATAAAAAGTTTTCTTTTTTTTTTTTTTAAAGATTTTATTTATTTGACAGAGAGAAACACAGCGAGAGAGGGAACACAAGCAGGGGGAGTGGGAGAGGGAGAAGCAGGCTTCCGGCCGAGCAGGGAGCCCGACGCGGGGCTCGATCCCAGGACCCTGGGATCATGACCTGAGCCGAAGGCAAACGCTTAACGACTGAGCCACCCAGGCGCCCCATAAAAAGTTTTCTTAAAAAAAAAAAGGAACAGGGAAATTTTCAGCAACTGTCACTAGACACAATTTGGAGTGCAAATAACATGCCTCAGACAGGCCTCAGTGCAGAACATGCTCACCGCCTCACTGGGAAGAGAAGGAGCCCCCAAGTCCCCAGGGAGGGGAGAAGTACAGTCCCATGGGGTCTCTCCTAGGTGGGCCTCATCTACGCTCAGTAAAGTGGCCTCGCCAAGTGGAGGCCAGGGTAAATGGAATCGCAGCTCTCCAGCTGGCCCAGGCTCTGGCCCAAACCTGAGGACCTCTGAGGACCATCTGCCCTCCAGGGTGGCAGTCCATGAAGGAGGCTCACAGCAACAATGCGCAGGACCCTTGAAGGTAAAGCTCTGTTGGTTCCATCATTCAGCTACTTCCTCAGGGCCCCTCGCTCCCCAGGCAAACATCACAGAGAAGATTGTGCAGGACCAAGGCTGGTCGGGGGTCCAAGACCAGCTTAAGGCCATGAGAAGGCCTGGGTGAGCTAGGGAAGCTGGCTCCGTGCTCTGCCAGGCCCCCACGGTGGTCCCAGGGCCAGAGTTGGTGACAGTGCCTCACATCCAGAGTCCCAGACCCCAGAGGCCAGTCTCTACCTGCCCAGCTCCTGCCAGGGTGCCAGGGAGGCCAGGAGGCCACGTTGGGACCAATTTTCTTCACAGACTCCCCAGAATGTCTCCAAGACACACAGCAGCTTTCTAGGCTGAAAGGTCTCCACAGTATTGCTGGGGCCTGCAGGAGGAACCAGCTCAACCCGGGTTTAGCAACGAAAGCCCCGCGTCCCAGGCAAAGGGGGCAGGTGGTCACTCTGGGGCCTACCCGCCTGCCTTAGTTAGGGCTGTTCTAACAAACACCACAGCCTGGGGGCTTATAAACAGTCCTGGAGGCCCCGCGTCTGAGATGGGCCCCAGCAGACGTGGTGTCCTGTGAGGACCCGCTTCCAGGTTCATGGTCAGCCGTCATTTCTCTGGGTCCTCGCACGGGTGGAAGGGGCTGGGGGGGGCTCTCCGGGGCCTCCTTCATAAGAGCACTGATCCCACTCAGGAGGCTCCACCTGAGTGACCTAATCACCTACAAACACGCCCCCCCCAAAACCTCACCTTGGGGGTGAGGTTGCAACATAGGAATTATAACCAACGGAGACTTAGCCCAAGTGATTCTTCCAGCCTTTGACTGATGAGTCCTGGGAACGGCTGGAAAGGTCTCTACTTCCTGGAGGGGGACCACACCCACATGCCCCCCCAGGCCCCTCTGAGAGCTTCTCGGACTTTTTTTTTTTTAAAGATTTTATTTATTTGAGAGACAGAGCAAGAGAGCATGAGCAGGGGGAGCAGTAGAGGGAGAGGGAGAAGCAGGCTCCTCGCTGAGCAGGGAGCCCGACGCGGGGCTCGATCCCAGGACCCTGGGACCATGACCTGAGCTGAGGGCAGACGCTTCACCGACTGAGCCATCCAGGTGCCCCTCTTCTCAGACTTTTGACTGCGACCCACGGTCCTGCCCCATGCACACGTGGTGTCAACACTGATCACTGGAGTCGGCAGCACAGGGAGGGCTTCGAGCTCGGATAAGCAGACCCCCTCACTAGGGCCAAGGGTCTGGCAGCCCCCCACCCCTCAGCCTTCTGGGCGGAAGGCGTGGCTTCAGCCTCCCTCCCCTGCAGTCAGTGGGGAAGTGTGGAAAGCAAGGATCCTGGTCCACCTCTTTTCCTTGCCCAGGAAGAGAGAAGCATCTGGAGAAGCTTCTCCCTGGGATGGGGGATCTCAGGACATGAGCTCCACTGGGGATATCCAGACCGGCCTTGGGTGAGTGGATTCTCCCCAGGGCCACCCTTGCCTCCTCCAGAGTGACACCAGGATTTAGCAATTTTACTCAAGATCACTTCCACCTTCATTCACTCCACAGATGTTCATTAAGTTACCCAAATACCTTGGACACTGAGCACCGTGGGCTGCATTTGTTTTCTGGGCCCGACATGAGGTACCACGGACCAGGTAGCTTTAAAAACAGGTGTGAGTATTGGTTCTGGAAGCCAAAACTCCAAGATCCCGGTGTCAGCAGGGCTGGCTTCTCCTGGGGCTTCTCTCCCTGGCTTGTGGATGGTGATCCTCTCCCTGGGTCCTGTGTGTGTCTATGTCCCGACCTCTTTCTCCTATAAGGACGCCAGTCCTGTTGGATCAGGGCCCACCCTAAAACGACCTCTTCTTAACTTGACCACATCGGTCCCGGCCTATCTCCAAATACAGTCACATTCTGAGGTCCTGGGGGTTAGGGTTTCAGCCTGTGGAGTCGGGGCTTGGGGAGTACATAGATGCTGGTGCTTAAAAACAAAGAAGGCACAGTCCCAGGACCTGCGGAGTCTCAAAGACTGGTAAGATGTGAGCACGGCCCAGCCCTGAGCAGAGCCCAAATGGGGCTGGAGCCGTGGCTGTGGCCCAGACGAAGCCCAGGTCCTCCCATCCCCTGGGACCCATGTGGAGAAACGCTAGCCAGGCTCAAACAAACCATCCGTGCGGGTCTCTGTGTGTGTCTCGGATGGGGCAGAGGCTGGCCACAAGTGCTGCAGGTGACAGCTAGGCCCACCTGTGCTCCCCGCACCTGCAACCCCCGCAACCCCCACCCGTCCCGCCCCCCGGGAAGCCTTTCTAGGAGCAGCGCGTGGTGGCTTCAACAGCACCCAGAGAGTAAAAATAACAGCGGGCCACAGAGCACGTGTCAAAAGCCTGAGCTCACAGCCAAATCCCTTCCCCTTCCAGCCGCTCTGGCCCCCCAAGAAGTCACCCACTGTGTGGGCCGCCAGCTCCAGGCGGCAAATGCTATTCTTATAAACGGCTGGCCCGGATTCTCAGCTTGAGTTAGGACGCTCCCCAAGCAGTCAAGGATGTTCAGCGATGGCTTCCAACGTTGCTTAAAAAGCGTGAAAACGTGCAAGCAAGCTCAGGCTGCTCCCCCAGCAGGGACAACGGTGCCAGCGCATCCAGAGGCCACGGCCCCAGGTTCGACCCCATCAGGCTCCACACACCTGTGTTACTTTCCCCAGACTCGATGCTGACTCACGGAACCACTGCAGAAAGATCTGTTTTAAACTTTAATTAACCTACATTCTTTCCTAGATCTCGTGACCTGATTTTCCATCTTCTCTCGGCTGGGACCTACGGGGCAGCAAAAGAATCACCCTCTCTTTAACCCCAACACCCGTCAACTAGGGGCTTGACCTCCAAAGCCAAGGACGCAGGCAGGGAAGCAGCCAGGAGCCTGAGACAAACACATCGGTCAGGGGCACTCGACCTTTGTATCTATAATCAGGGGGTGGGGTGAGGGGACAGGTCCAGGCCGGTCATGCCCAGAAGGGTGTGGTGGCCGTGAGGACGCAGACCCCCAGCTCCAGGGACGGTAACTGGCCCCAGGGCCCAGCTGCTGAGCTCTGAAATCCAAGCTTCCCATGGCTGCTCCCAGACATGACCTAGAGCAGCAAGGATGTTCCTAGGAGACAGGGCCTCCTCTGATGGCTGTGCCCGAGCTTGCTGGGGCAGCAGGCCCTCGAGGATGTTGCTAGCCTTCCCTCCTTCCTCCCAGTCTGACGTGCATGGCTGTCCCCGGCTCTTCCCGCCCTCTGCACCTGCCTCCCACCTTCCCTCCCGAAGACATTTCCTTCATACAAACCCTTAGTCCCGCTGCTTCTCAGACGACCCAGATTAACACAGAGACCTGCCGCCCTGTCCCTCACCTGACAACTGCAAAGTCCTCCTGCCTGGCCTCCCTGCCTCATGCAGCATCCAGACTGACCCCCCCACCCCGTGGCCTGGCCCTGCTCCCCTCTGAGCAGACATCCTCTCAGCCCCCCATCTCTCATTCCACTCCAGCCAGACTGGCATCCACCACAAGCTCTTCCCAGACCTGCATGTGGCTGACACCTCCTCCTTCTTCAGGTCTTTACCTCCCCTTCCTGGTGAGATGGGCCCTAACCCCCCGATTCCCCATGCAGGCTCCCCTTCCCGCTCCCCTGTTCTGTGCTCTTCCACAGCAAAGATCACCTTGTAACAGAGAGAATAATTTGCTGATTTATTAGACTGCAGCATTCACCCTGTCTCCCAACTAGAAGGAGGGATGTTTGTTGCTTTTTCTCACTAGCAAAGCCCCAAGCACCAGGAAAGGTGCCTGTGCTTGACAAGGGGACGAACAGATGAAAGAAAAGCTGAGAGACACTCAACCTTCACTACTAGGGATTTCAAAAGAAGAAGAAAGAGGAGAGAAAAAGAAAGAATAAAACTTTCCAGAATGGAAGAGAGACCTAAGTCCTCACCATGAAAGAGTTTGCCAAGTCCTGAGAAGGACAAAACACAAACAAAACAAATTTTATCCAGAAGATAAAGAGCTCCCAAAACTCAGAAAACAAACACAATGATTTCAAAACAGTTGATGGATTTGAGCAGACACTTCATCAAAGAAAATGTGCAAATGGCACATAAACACAGGAAAAGATGCTCAACATCATTAGTCATCAAGGAAATGCAAGTTTAAAGCACAATGAGATACCATCACACCCTCACCAGAATGGCCAAAATTAAAAGGACGGACCACACCAAGTGTTGACAAGGATGTGGAGGAACTGGAACGCTCAGACGTTGCTCATGAGAATGTTAAATGGCTCAGCCTCTTTGGAAAACAACTCAGGAGTTCCTTTATTTTATTTTATTTTTTTAAAGATTTGATTTCTTTATTTGAGAGAGAATGAGAGAGAGCAAGCACATGAGAGGGGGGAGGGTCAGAGGGAGAAGCAGACTCCCTGCCAAGCAGAGAGCCCAATGTGGGACTCGATCCCGGGACTCCAGGATCATGACCTGAGCCGAAGGCAGTCGCTTAACCAACTGACCCACCCAGGCGCCCACTCAGGAGTTCCTTTAAAGGCCAAACATACTCCTACCATATGATCCAGCCATTCCACTTGTAGGTAATTACCCGAGAGAGAAGGAAACATGTGTCTGTACAGAGATTCATATGCTAATATTCACAGCAATTTCTGTGTGATGGCCAAAAACTATAAACCACCCAAACGTCCATCAGCAGGTGCCTGGATAAACAAACTGGGGTTGGTCTATGCAACGGGTACAACTCAGCCGTCAAAGGAAAGAACCGGGTACGTGCACAAATGACGTAACTGGATCTCAAGATAATTATTCTCAGCCAGACAAAAGCAGCCAGAAAATACCCTGGAAAATACAAACCAACTTTTAGCGACAGAAGGCAGACCAGTGGTGGCTTGGGAAGGGGTGAGGCAGAGGATAGGTGGGAGGGGTCACAGAGGGCACAGGAAGCTTTTGCAAGGGTGAAGCTTTTCACCGTGTTGAACGTGGTGATGGCTTCACAGGCCCACGCAAACGCCAAAACTTAACGAAGTGCGAGCTTTAAATATGTGCACTTCATTGTATGTCAGTTACACCCCAATAAAGCTGTTTTTTAAAAAATGCAAAATCTGATTCAGTAGGCCCAAGCTGAGGCCTGAAATTCTACAATTATAAAAAATTTCCCAGTGAGGCCGCTGTGGCTGGTCCAGACCACGCACGGAGCGGTGAGTGTTGGACGGTGTAGCTGACCCAGAGGAAGAGAATTAGTGAACCAGTAGAAGGTCCTGGATGCTCTTGACCAGACGGGTGGTGAGCTTGGCCTCAGGCAGAAGGCGACAGGACTGCGGGACAAGGAAAGAGGAAAAGGAGCTGGGGGCAGTTTGTGCCAGTTTGTCCTCGCACGGCCTCGAGGCCCACAGGGCCTGGCTGGGTCACTCCTGTGGTTGCTCCAGGAACCTCAGGAGTGAGACCAGGGCCCGCAGAAGCTCTGAGCTCGAGAGGCCCTGAGAAGAACTGAGGAAGACCAACAAGCCCCCAGCAGTCCCTTCTGCAGTCTCTCACCACCCCCCAAAGAAACCAGGGAGCTGGGGATTACAGTCTGCTGTAGAGTTGTTCCAGACTTTCTGGAACACTGGCCTCTCCACTCAGGGTTCATCCACCCACCCTCAAGCCTGCTGGCCTCCCCACTTAACGCAACACCTGACAGAGTAGCTGATACCCCCAGGGGAAACTGAGCACAAAGAACAAAACATCCAGACACCTGCAGAGCAGGACTACTTCAAAAGGAACCCCACAGCCTGGTTTACAGATCCTCCCAGAAACAGAAGATTAGAAAAGATGGACCATCGGTTTGAAATTAGTTACTGAACACAGCAGACAAGATGAGGGGAGAGAGCAGCAACACAAAATAATAGGAAAACATTTTTAAAATTTTTTTATTTAAATTCCATTAGCCAACATATAGTACTTCGTCAGTTTCAGACGTAGTGCTCAATGATTGATCAGTTGCGTATAACACCCAGTGCTCATCACATCACGTGCCCTCCTTCGTGCCCATCACCCAATTCCCCCAGCCCCCCACCCACCTCCCGAAAACATTTTTTTTAAAAGAGTCAAGCAGAGCGGGTTAAGAACACAGTAAACAGAGAAAAGAGCAGACCGGTACAGATGAGGAGCAAAGAAGCAGCCAGGAGGTCGGGTGGAGGAGCGCCTAGAAGGGGAGGTCGGACCAGGGAGTAGGAGGAGGAAACAGAGAGCAGGCTCAACAGCGCTAGCTTGGAGACTCGGGGATCCGAGGGAGCCAGAGATAAACTACCTGAAAAAGTAATGGAGGTAGGTTTCCCGGACTTAGACCAATAAAAGACCTGAGATGGGAAGCCTCAGAGAGCAGCAGACCCACACCCACAGACGGTCTAAGATGAAGAGAACATCCAAATAGCTAAGACTATTTAGAGAAACGTGGAGAGAGAACCATCCGGAGCCGTGTGGAAGTACATGGCAGGTGTTCGGGATGCGGGAGGAGTCAAGGTGTCAGCGAGACCAAACGATGTGAGCAGCTGCTCGGTGCTCTGCTTGAAGGGGTGCAGACAGATGTCAATTCAGAAGACAGGAAGGATTACAAAGAAATACAGGAAAAGGGGGAAAAACTGATCTAACAGGTCAAAATGGTGGAAACTGGCCCAAATAGATCAGTAGTTAAGATGGACTAAACCTGTCAGTCGAAGGAACAAAGGGACAGTTTAAAAAAAAAAAACAAAAAACTGGGGGCCCCTGGGTGGCTCAGTCGTTAAGCGTCTGCCTTCGGCTCAGGTCATGATCCCAGGGTCCCGGGATCGAGCCCCCATCGGGCTCCCTGCTCAGTGGGAAGCCTGCTTCTCCCTCTCCCACTCCCCTGCTTTTGTTCCCTCTCTCTCCCACTCCCCTGCTTTTGTTCCCGTCCCTCTCTGTCAAATAAATAAATAAAATCTTTTAAATAAATTAATTAATTAAATTAAAAAAAAAACTGACACACTGGTTTAAAAAAAAAAAATCAGGATAAATGTTGTTTGCCCAAGACACCCATAAGCCTGAGGATGTGCAAAGACTGGAAAGGGAGGCAGACACGCCAGGGGCGCTCTACCCAGCAGGGACCGACCTCACGACCAAGTTCTCTTAGGGACGGAGACGGTCATAAAATAATGAGAAAAGGTTCAGCTCACCAGGACCATGATGTCATTGTAAACACACCTGCCCCTGGCCGCGTACCCCAAGATCTGCGATGCGAAGGTGGACCAGCGTCTTGGAGGGAGACTCGGCGTGCCTCCAGTTCTGGTGGTTCCGGACATAGACACCACAGCAGAAAGCCGAGGGGACACCTGGATCCCCGAGGAGGATGATATGCCCAGAGGGAGCTCTGCAGCCCACCGAGGAGGAACTGGGCGGGGAGAGGTCTACACAACTCCGCTGTGCACCATGTGATGCCCGCCCTCCGCCTGCCTGGTACATGGTCCAGGGCAGCTCCTGGGCATGTCAGAGGTCCTGCTGGGTCCTGGTGGGCAGGGGAGGTAGCTGGGTTAGCTGAGGTCTCCCAGAGCCGGGCCCCGAGCCCACATTTGGGGAATGTCCTCTGGGAGAACAAATGGGGTGGGGGTACCTCTGCTCCCCCGTGCCTCCTGTAAGTCTCCTGCTCCCACACCACGGCCCGGATGGAGACCCGTTCCTCCACATGCCCGGGTAGGGGGTGCCCCGCCACGACACTGCTCCCCTGGGCCCACCACTCTGCTCAGAGCCTTGGACAGCTCATTCCACCCTGGGCGTCAGCCACTCTTCTTCACGCACAGCCTCCCTTTGTGCATCCTGTGGGCGCACCTGCAGTCACACATCAGGTGGGACACACCCCTTCCTCTCCCAGAAGCCCGCGTCCCCTGTTCCTGATGCTGGGCCTCTAGCTGTGCTCTTCCTCTGCCTGCAGCGCACCCCCACACCGCTGCTCTGGCCACTTCCTGCCCTGAATTTAGGGATTCGTGTAGCTGGGCACTTTCCTGAGCCCAAGCCAACACCCTGGGCTTACCTTTTCACTCACTCATCGTGCTCATCCCGGCCTCTTGTTCTCATCTGTACGCACTGCTGATCTGTCCACCCCACAAGGACCACATCTGTCCAGCTCATCCTTGTGCCCCGGGCGCCTTGCACAGGATTGCACATAGGAGGTGGCCAATAAATATCAAAAATCAAAAACCGTGGCTGCAACAGAGCATAAGCGTCTCTCTTAGAGGGTACAGCCCCCCACAAGTGCCCTCTCTGAGACCTGCCTGCAGGGGGCCTGGGCTAGTCACGGCTTTCTAGAAGCAGTCTCTGCTCATCCCTCCACCTCCTCTCCTTTGCTCCCAAGGCCCCTTGTCCTCCTCCTCCTCCCTCCTCCCTGGAGCCTGGCAAGGCCATGTTGCGCGGGACTCCCTTCCTGCCCACCACAGCCCATGGTCCACATCACTTCTCCGAATGCAAACCCCCGTTGGTGATTTCCCAGTCATCGTGCGACATCACAGACTGTGGGTTTTCCTGGTGGCTCAGGGGCTGGTGCTGCATACAGATGGGAGGCACTCCCGAGGTGTTGCCGAATTAATGGAAAGCCAGGGCCAACGCAGGATATCCTTGGCGATTAGGTACATCTTCCCTCGATCTCATGCCTCTCAGGCCCGTGCCTGCCCAAACCCCACTCTTCCCGGAGGGGACAAGCAGCCGGGGGTGACTGCTGTGCAGCTGTGTGAGTAGGAGGCTTTACCACGGGGCCATTCCTGGACGCAAAGGGGTCCCATCACTGACCCCGACGCTCAGCACCCTGTAAAGAGCTGACGTGGGCAGAGACGGCACCAGCTGGACACAGTGCCTGCTCACGGAGAGCCCATAGTCTGGCCCGAGAGCAGAAGAGCGCGGAGCAGATGCAAAACAGCCTTCCTTCTCTTTGCTGCCCTGCTCTCCCCTGGGAGGGTGAAGCATGACAGACAGGCTTTTTTTGTTTCAAAGGTCGGGGTCTCTCAAAGTAGTAAATTCTATTGTTCAGGTTGGGAGGGTAATCAGCAATTGTGTTTCCCAAAGGAATGGCAGGAAGCTACCAGGCAGGTGTGGGGCTCCCCACAGACGGTCCACAAGCAGGCACCAAGAATGAGGCTCATCGATGGGGAGGGGTGAGGGGTGTAGGCATTTTCCAGGGGGGGCCCCCCCGGCCAGAGCAGGAAGGGACAGCAGGCCAGAGAGAAAGCAGGAACACGCAGCATCCCAGCCAGCCCAGGGGGCAGCAAGGATCCTGCATTTGGGAGGGCGGGCCCCATCCGAGGCAACCAAGTTCCCCCAGACAAAATGATGTCACCTGGACACTTTGTGTTCCATGGGTTTAAAAGAGAAAGGGGCCAAGAGTGGAGCTTGGCTCCTGGAGGCATCCTGATACTGTGCTGGGATCATCGGAGCTATTCCAGCTGGGTGAGAGAAGAGCCAAGAGCTCCTTAGCAGGAGGCCCGGGGCCCAGCATTCGGCCTCCCTGCCGCCATATTCCTGGCTCTCCCTTCAATCCTCCCCCGGTACTCTTGGGCCTCCCTCGGATTTCCTCACTGCCCCACAAAGCCCATCAGCTTCCCTCCAACCTGACCGGGCCCCCGTCCCTTCAACGCCCAAGCAGAGTGAAATTTAAGCAAGTGCTCTCTGGCGGATGCCTGCAAGGTAGACAACACTCCCTGGAGACTTGATCTCGAATGTTCTCTCAGCCCACCTTTTTTCCTCATCCTGCTTTATACTGTACCAAGTGATTTAGGTAAAACGTGTGCCCCTCCCCAGGGTGACAAATTGTTCCAGTTTGCCTGGGACTGAGAGGTTTCCCAGGACAAGGGATTTTTGTCGCTAAAACCAGGGAGGTTCTAAGCAAACTGGGCCGAGGGGGTCCCCTGAGCTCCCCATCTGAGCCAGCGATTGTTAGTAGCATGGGTTCTGACTTCCTACACACGAGAACTTTGCTCAGAACCTGCCGCCTGGCAGGCGCGGAATAAAAAGACTACGGTTTCCTTACCATGACTTCTGTTGATGGCCCAGAAGGGCTTGTGGGGATGGCTCCGTGCATGCTTACTGGGCTTCGCTGGACTGGAATGGTTGTGAATTCCATTTCTCAACACATGGGGGTCTCCTTTGCTGCTCCTCAGGCCTCACCCCTTCCACAAGGGCAGCTACCCAGGTCTATCCCCTGTCCAAGGGGAGGAGTCTGCTGACCACACAGGTGGCTGTCCCCGGCAAGGTCAGTTGACATTTTTAAGTTGTGAACACATGTCCTGGAGAACCTCATTTTGATAGCACCGCATCGTGATCTCCCTTGAGTGAGATGGGTCACAACCTCACATGCCTTCAATGGCCAGGGAGGGGCTGCAGGGGCTGTACGTTCATGAAAGAGGAAGACATCATTAGTGGGGGGGTTGGGGGCTTGCAGAACACCCCAGAGCACATGACGACCTAAAGCCATTTCATCCTCCTCCTCCCCCAAGAAATGATCACCAAAACATAACACGTCTGCAGGGACCATATTCATCCTGGTTCTGCCAGTTCATGCCCCTGGTTTAGAGCTCTCCCAAAATAATATAAATTCTCACAGCAGATGTTAATACCCTGAGAGCCATAGACAGAAAAATCTATCTTTCTCAAAACTTGTTATGTATCTTAGAAGGCCAGCAGAATCAGAGATATGAAAATGTCCACTATTAAATTTTAATCCAAAGAACCGAACGCAAATGACTGCAATTTTGAAAAGGCTGGTAGACACATAGTATAGTACGCATATCAAAATTTCTGGTGACCACTAAGTGTTGGATTTTGTTGGAAAGTGGCAGCTATTACTAAAATAAAAAAATACTAGGCACCAACTTGATTTATGCAGTAAGATGAAATTAAACAAATTTATCTATGTTTAAAAAAAAAGATTCAAATTCAAACTTGGAATGATATACTATCGGGTGGTGGTGGGGGGGGGGAACAAAACACATTTCCAGCCAGCAGTGAGGAAGAAAAGAGCCCTGAAATTGTCTAAGATCTAGAGTCCAGACCCGTTCTTTCTGAAGCAGTCCATATCTTCATCTCAGATTCTTCTGAAAAGCAGAGGTGGGGACCTCTACCCGCCCAGGCCCCAGAGTCTCTCACTCAAAAGCAGAAACTGCAAACTGGTGGCCCACAGGCCAGACACAACCCCGTCGTGTTTTGTTGGCCTGTGTGGAGTTTTGGTTTTGTTTTGTTTCCTTTGCTGAATGTGGGTGCTTCCTATCCTATTCCCACAGTCCCCACCATTCCTTTGTGCCTCGCGCCCACCGTCTTCACACCGTGTGATCTCCTGCCCAGCCCTGGAAGGACTTGGGTTTACGACCCTTGCTCTGCAGGGCTAAGAAGTTTCCAACACTGCACTTGACTCTGTTACCGCTTGAATCCCACTGACGGGTGATCTTGATTCATTTTGGTTTCTACTTGTTCTGCCTTTAAATCCCCCCACCTGGTTTACAGGATAATAATAGCTCAAAAATGCTAAAAAGATGTGACCAAAGTCACGGAGTTCATCAGAGAGCTAACATTTATATTTTTCCGAGGAACTTTTTAAATTGAAAAATATAGAAAAGCATAAAACAGAAAACAAATTTCATATAAATATACATGCGATCGTTAGTAGTATGTATGATGCACATTGTATTTAATTGCAGAAATGTGAGGTTTTTATACATCCGCCATCACTTTTTTTAGATATAGTTGTTTAGGTTATTGTAGGATTTTTTTTTTCTGATTTTGGTAAAATACATGCAACACAAAATTTACCATTTCAACCATTTTTAAGTATATGGTTCAGTGGCACTGAGTATATTCAAATTGTCATCCAACCATCACCACCATCCGTCTCTAGAATGTTTCCATCTTCACGACCTGAAACTCTGTCTATTCCCCCTCCCCCAGCCCCTGGCAACCACCCTGCTACTTTCTGTCTCTGTGAACCCGCCTACCCTTGCGAACCTCATATAAGTGGACTTACACAGTACTTGTCCTTTTGTGACTGGCTTATTTCACTTAGCACAACGGATGAAATTTAAAGGCATCATGCAAAGTGAAATAAGCCAGTCACGGCTTTAAATGCTGACTGTGGTTTTAAAGCAGCAAAGGTGTGTGTTAAAAATAGCCATGAACTTGGTAAATATCTAGCCAAGAGTGACTTAGCCCAAAAGACTTCTTTCTGCATGAAATACCCAAACATGCAAGCAGCGTTTATGAGCTAAACTAAAAACGGAACTCTGAGCACAGGCTCCTGGCACATAAAGCTCAGAATAGCTGAGCTTTACTTACCAAGTATAACAGTACAAAATGTCACACTGGGAATATTGAACGTGGGAGTTGATTGCCCAAAAAAAAAAAAAATCACTCACCTAATTTAAGGAAACTCAAAATGAATCCATTCTTTCCTTCACAACTCTAGATTGCAAAAGTCCCATCTGGTACCAACTATATTCACTCAGATCGGTACCACAAAATAAAGGTTATTTAGAGCATATTGTTATGGTTTCTGGATGGTTCTTCCATCTACTAGAGAATGCAAAAGATACAGGAAACTGACCCTAAAAATGGACTAAATCTTGTTCAAATGGAAATTAGAAACAGCACCCTCAGGATCAAGAAAATAATCAGACCTGCTGTACGTCAGGCCTTAAAGCCCCAGTAATTGTCCTGGGAAGTGACAGAGCAGTGGGGGCGGCCTGCTTCATGGCGCAGGGGGGCTGGTAAATGAGGTAAGCACTGGGGTTTGGGACGGTAGCTGCTCACCTCGCCTGCCCAAAGGGCAAAGGGTCTGGCCGGTCTGGCACCCGCTGCTGTCCCCACACACCAGCTCTGCTCCCCAGTGACTTTGGCAAAGCTCTGTCAACCCTCTGACCTCAGCCTCCTCATCCACAATGTGGGGCAACAACACACTGTCCCTCGGGGGGCTGTTTTAGGGACTCAATGGGCTAAGGCACATAAAGCACTAAGGCCACAGGGTTATCTCACCGTCCGAGCTCCAGGAAGGTTGCCGCCCACTGGGGTGTTTGCTGGCACTTCGGGAGCCTTGTCTCCCAACCGCCAATGCTGAGCAAGAGCCAGGTTTCAAACTGTGAGTTGTCAGAGGTCTCCTTTTGAGTTGCATCTCCCCAAAAGATAGGCTGAAGTCCTAATCCTGAGTGAGGTGAGTGAGGCCTACTTCACAGGAAGTAGTGTCCCTGCGAATGTGACGGCGTTCGCGAGGTCACACTGGATTGGGACGCCCCAGCGCAGCTGGCGTCCTCATACGAAGAGACACAGAGACAGGCACACGCAGAGGGGAGACGGTCCTGGGAAGACACGGAGGGAAGAAGGTCACGTGACAGAGGCCGCTGGGGGCGACGCCCAAGCAAGCCAAGCCACCGGCAGAAACCGGGAGAGGGCCCGGCCGTGCCCGCACCTTGATTCCAGACCTCCGACCTCCAGAACCATGAGAGAACACATCTCTGTTGTTTCAAGCCGGGTGTGTGTGCTACTTTGTTCCAGCAGCCCCAGAGCAGCGGGCACACAGCGCGCTGGGCTTGTACCTGCGGAGGGATTAGCATCGGGGCGGGGAGGGGAGGCCGGCGAGGGCGGAGCAGCCAGGCACCGGTGCGCGTGTTGTTGCCCCACATTGCGGATGGGGAGGCTGAGGTCAGAGGGTTGACGGAGCTTTGCCAAAGTCACTGGGGAGCAGAGCTGGTGTGTGGGGACAGCAGCGGAGACGGTGGCTCTGGACTCTCCCACCTTCAGCTCTGAAGGACAGAGACGTGGCTCCTGAAAGAGCCCCACGTAGGAGCGCGTCCCAGCATGCCAGGGCTGCCAATTTCCTAAGGAATCAGAAATCGCAGGTGAAATCTCCCAGGTTCTTAAATGTTGGCTCATGAGCGAAATAAATGTACAAGTGGAGAGAGCACCTGCGGAGGTCCATCTGCATCTCGGACGTCCCACTCAGCCACAGGCAGGATGCACAGTGGCCGCTTAAGGAAAGTCAGCGGCCTAAGGAAAGCATATCCTCAGCCCCTGGATCCCAACTCCTGTCTGGTGTGTCTTAGAAAAGGGTTAATACCCTTTTCTTCTCTCCCCAAGCCCTCCAGAGATTCTGATGCTCACACCCTCATTTGAGAACCACTGGCTTCAGGAAACCAAGTCATACACAGATAAGCAAGAGAGACAGCCTTTAAGAAATACAGAGTCCAGAATGTAGCATAGATAATTTGTACTCGAAAATTAGGTCGTGGGGTTCTTGGGTGGCTCATTCGGTTAAACATTTGCCTCCAGCTCAGGTCATGATCTCAGGGTCCTGGGACCGAGCCCCACGTCAGGCTCCCTGCTCAGCGGGGAATCTACTTGTCCCTCTGCCCCCAACCCCCCAGCTCATGATCTCTTTCTCTTTCTCTCAAATAAATAAATAAAATCTTTTTTAGAAAATTAGGTCTAGAGGGGTGCCTGGGTGGCTCAGATGGTTAAGTGTCTGCCTTCAGCTCAGGTCATGATCCCAGGGTCCTGGGATCGAGCCCCGCATCGGGCTCCCTGCTCGGCGGGAAGCCTGCTTCTCCCTCTGCCTCTCTCTCTCTCTGTCTCTCATGAATAAATAAATAAAATCTTTAAAAAAAAAAATTAGGTCTAGATAGCAACACTACCCAAAGTAACAGCTGACTCTGCTGAGCATGTAACAAGCTGTGCTTCTGGGTCCTGTGGGTCTGTCTAGTGCTTCACTGCAAGGCCACGACCCACAGCTCATCAGCAATTAGTGAGCTCACTGGCTGGCATGTGGCTGCTTCACCTGGGTGGATAAAATGTGCCAGATCCACAACGAAAGGCAGAGGTGGGAACACGCAAAGATGCTCTCTCACAAAGGTCGGCAAATGGCTGTCAGGAATCCTCGGGAATCACAGGGTCTTAGGCAAGAGAACCAGCTGCATGCCACACCTGGGCCTCTTCCAGACCTTCTACTGCACACATGGTGCATTCCCAAAGCAGTGCACTCAGTGTGAGCAAATGCCTTTCCTACTGCCACTAGCCTCAAGCGGGTGAGGGACCAGCTCAGCAGCCATCCACCTTGCTTCCCTGAAGACAGGACCTGAGGCAAGCCAGGTCATCCACATTTCTCCATCTACTGAGTTGATACAATTTTGCACTTTCTTCTCTTTTTCCAGGAATGACATAATATAGAGTCTGATTAGAGTCAAATGCTTGGGAGCAGGAAGACATTCCGTCAGTCTCCAGCGATTCCTCACTGGATGCTTCATCTCTTCCTCACAGACATCTCTGCTTCCTGACTCTGTCCCTTTTGTAGCTGACTCTCTATTCTCCTCAAGGACAGGTCCCCTGCCCACAAGTTGTTTAGCCTAATGAGGAAGGCAGACAAGTAAACAGGCAAATTCAATAAAGTGCCACCGAATGCCAGAGGTGTGGTGGAAGTATTGGGTGGGTGGGATGGGCCTGTCACAGAGGCAGGGAGACATTCTGCCCAGAGGGTCAGAGATTTCAGGACGGGGACAAGCTTCATTTGGTGTCCACCAGGCAGATAGCTGCTATTTGTTTACATATGGGCCCTGCGTAGGGCCTGCAATGTGGGTGGGGCCTGTATCCCAACAACTCAGAAATGTTCGATATGGGTGCATTAGATTACCATGGCTTAGGACACTGGCTTTCAACGTAGCCAACGCCTTTGACTGCCTCTGTACTCACCAGATAACCTTCAGTTCCCTCCCAGCAGCTCTGAATGCCTGCTCTATGCACACCGCTGTGACAGGCCAGTGCTGGAAGAAAAACTACACACATCCCCTATAACTCAACCTCAAGCCGGGGAGTCAGAAACTTTAACTAAGAGTGTGCAGCTTTCATAGTGTGCTGGAGGTTAGAGATAGCTAAGAGAGGGACGTCATAGAGGCCAGCTGTCCAACCAGACAGCCCATCACAGAGGACAATGTCCTGGTCCCTCAGTGGCCCACAGCTCAGAAACACAAGGTTCTTTCAGTCCACGCAGACTTGATCTTGCTCGAGGCGGCAAATTCATGCTAAACAGAACAGACACCAATATCTAAATAACCGTAAGGCCAATTTACTAACTTACCTTTTCAGCAGCTATCCATGCCTGCCATCCAAGGAAGGCAGGTGCTGAAATGCATTTCAGGCACTCATTTGACAACAATTTCAGAGGCACCAAGTGCCCATTACTTAGCAAACTGTGAGCACATAATTGGGGGAACTGCAGCTAAATGTGGCGGGGAGCCAGAAGTAGGAGGCAGAATTGTGCAATGAGCCTGGCGTCAAGCTAGAGTTCAAACATGGTTCACCATTTATTAGACAGGTGACTTCGAGAAAATTAATCTTCCTGACTCTGTCCTCACCTGTAAAATGGGACTAACAACACTCCCTCACATGATCGTTAAAGGATTAAATGGGATTACACCTGAAAATTGCCTAGATTTATGTATGTTTATATTTACCTCTGAACGCTGGGTCATGTAATGGTTAAGGGAACAGACTCGGGGGTCAGAAAGATCTCGGTTTAAATTCCAGCTCTGCCACTTACTAGCATGTGATCTTGGGCAAGTTGCTTAATTTTTTCCACTAAGCCTCAGTTTGCTTATTTGTAAAATAGGAATAAAAATTCTCCATAGGGGCTAGGAAGTGAATAAGACAGTGTATTCAAAGCACTTAGCAAATTCCTACGCTATGAGAATCATTCAATAAACAGTGGGGTTAAGAATAATTTTTTAAAAATTGCCCCTCATTAGACACAAATGAGTGGTACACCTGCTAAAAATTAAAGTTAAAATTAGTACAAACTTTTCATTTTATTTTTTTTAAAGATTTTATTTATTTGACAGAAAGAGACACAGCAAGAGAACACAAGCGAGAGGAGTGAGAGAGGGAGAAGCAGGCTTCCCACTGAGCAGGGAGCCCGATGCCGATGCTGGGGCTTGATGTGGGACTTGATCATGACCTGAGCTGAAGGCAGGCGCTTAACGACTGAGCCACCCAGGAGCCCCAGTACAAACTTTTTAAATGAAATTAAATATGGGGCCATCAAACATACCTGCCCCAAAATAATAACTCACATTGTATTTAGCTTTATTAAAAACCAATTCTGACAAGGCAAGCCCCTTACCTCAGACTAGTTTTTTTTTTTTTAAAGATTTTATTTATTTATTTGAGAGAGAGAGAATGAGAGAGAGCACATGAGAGGGGGGAGGGTCAGAGGGAGAAGCAGACTCCCTGCCAAGTAGGGAGCCCGATGCGGGACTCGATCCAGGGACTCCAGGATCATGACCTGAGCCGAAGGCAGTCGCTTAACCAACTGAGCCACCCAGGCGCCCACCTCAGACTAGTTTCATACCCATTATTTTCCAACAGAGTTTCTAAAATAATGTCATTTGTGGGCAAAAACTCCAGTGTTTCCATACTGCTAGGTCATGCTTCATGGTGAGCCAGAAACAGCTTGTCTAGGATCTACCTTTTCCGTTGATCTGATGGGAATCCTGGTACCCATAAAGCATTATGCACTTGGTCTACAAATCATACAGCACCGTATACACTGTGTGATGATAATATCAGCTCCTACAGCAAAGACATAAATTACTTCTCTCAATTCTGGATCGCCCCTTTAATTTATTAACTTCCCCACCCACACTGTCAATTTTTAAATGGTTTATAAAGCTTGTAAATCATGGAAGAGTATCCTGAACTTTGATAAAAATCAACATACCTTTCAATTCCAACTTTCTTGCATATTCGATTGGGCAGCCCCTTACCCACTTCATCCTGTCCTCACCAGCATGCTATTTTATCCAGCCTGGGAAAACCACGCTGCTGCCTGGGACACTTCACCCTGAGAGCTCATTAGAGACCGCAGAGAGCGGGTTAGAACCAAAGGCTCCTTTATTTGGCTCTTGGTTTTACTACAGCCAACTATGTTTTCAAATTTCGTGGTGCACTCTGGAAGCGCTTTTACAGTCGCGATTCAAACTTTTTTTTTTTTAAAGATTTTATTTATTTATTTGACAGAGAGAGAGAGATAGCGAGAGCAGGAACACAAGCAGGGGGAGTGGGAGAGGGAGAAGCAGGCTTCCCACTGAGCAGGGAGCCCGATGTGGGACTCGATCCCAGGATCCTGGGATCATGCCCTGAGCTGAAGGCAGATGCTTAACGACTGAGCCACCCAGGCGCCCGCAATTCAAACTTTTAAACCAAATATGTTTCTGAAAGAATGGGAGAGTTTCTGTAATCACCTCAACAGAACGAAAACATCAGAGGCTCTTTCTAAATAGTCACTTCCGAGGGACGGCACTGGAACCTCATTAGGAACACCTGCTTTGGGCTATGCTTTGCCCAGCAAGGAAGCCACAATTAACTGGAGTGGTGGGTTCCGGGAATGGTAACCCAATGAGATGTTTGTTTTGAGCAGAGTTACAGTAGAGCACGCTTTCAGGAGGGTCCTGGAGTCACGAGCTAATTTGGGGTTTCCCTCCTTAGAAAGCGGGTGCACAGGAGTGCCAAGCCCCGCCAGGCCTGCAGGCCCGGTGCCCGAGAGAGAGCCAGGCAGGCGGGCCGGGGACGCCGCACGACGACGCTGTCAAAGTGACACCCGGACCCCAGCTTCGGAGGTTAAAAAACAGCACCTGGGATGAAAGACCCAGGCCCTCCAATCATCACAGCCGGCCCAGGCCTAGGCAGCGGGGAGGAAGAATAACTTCCTCCTCGAAGCCGGACAACAGGAGTCCCCAGGGGCCGGAAAAGGCAGAGAGGACCTCCCCCGCCCCGCCCCCGGGCGAGGCTGCGCACCCGCCGCGAGGGGAGCTCGGCGGGAACGCGGCCTGGCCAAGGCGACGGGGGAGGGGAGCCAACCGCCATCTTCCCCCGGCGCTCAAACCGACAAAGCGTGGCCCCGCAGCCAGCCCCCTGTCGCGGCCAGTCGGCTCTCGCGAGACCGCGAAGACCTCTGGGAAGGGCGGGGGAGGGGAGGGCAGGGGAACGAACCCAGGACCCGGGGACTGGGGGCGGGCTGAGGCGGCGAGAGGAGCCTCAGGAAGCAGGAGGGGCGGAGAAAGATGCGATTGACGTGACATATGGGCCAATTACGAGCAAGCTCGGGCGCGCCTCGGGCCAATGAACGATGCTGCCAGGCGCGGGGGGCGGGCACTGGGGCCAAGGGTAGCTTGAGCGCGGCGGCGGCGTTGTTCAGTCAGAGCGAGAACATTCCAGAGGTGAGTCCGGTGGAGGGGCGGCGGCCCCGCGCCCCCTCCCCAGTCCTCCCCGCCCCCTCGACCCCCGCGGGCCGCTGGCTGGCGGGGAAGGCGCCCCGACGCCCGCGGCTCACGGCGCCGTCTCTCCGCGCCAGGTCGCCAGGCCCCGGGCGCTGAAGGGTGTGGACCCCGGACGTCGCTGGGACAGCCCCTCCCCGCTGCTCGGCGGCGCCTGGCCCGGCCGCTGCTCGCTGCGCTGCTCCGCCGCCTCCGCCGCCCCTCCTCGGACTCGGGTTCACACGCGCCTCACTTCATCCCAGTCCCGGGCGAGCAGCGTTGGGTTTATGTCTTTATTTGACGAAAACGGTGAGTCCGCGGGCGGGCCGGCGGGGAGATGGCGGCCGCACAAGATGGCGGCGCGCCGCGTGACCCGCGCGCGCGTGTGGCGCAGTTCGGGCGGGCGGGCCCCGAGCCCCGAGCCCCCGCCGCCCTGCCCTCCGCCCCGGGCCCCGGCCCCCGCCTCTCCTGCCCCCAACTCTTCCGCCCCGGCCCCCTCCCCCCGCCGGGCCCCGGCCCCTCCCCCGCCGCGCGGGAGCGCGCCGCGCGGGCTGACTCAGGCCTCTTTGCTGCATTCATGAGTCATCGCCCGCCGGGGGCGGGGGCGGCCCGGGCCGGCACCCCTCGGCCGCTGTCGTTTCCCGCGGCGCGCATGGCGGGGTCCCTGCCCCGAGCGGAGCGGCCGGTGGCCATGGGCGCCGGAGCGGAGGTTGACTGTGTGTGCGTAGAGCGGGGACGGGGAGGAGCGGCGGCGGTCGTGCTCGGTCGTCGGCTCGCTGTCCGTGCACAGTCCCGCGAGCCCGCGTGTCCTGGGGTAGGGCAGGGTCTCTTCCGAATGAGCCCCGGGTGCCGAACGAGAGGTCCAGGGCCGCCCGATTGAGCGGGGAGGCTGGCGGGGCCGGAGGGGGGTGGAGGCTGAGTCGGGGAAGTCTTTCCATCGCTGAGGCCTTGTCTGCGGAGGAGAGGGGATGCGTCCGTCCGCAGCTGAAATATGGCCGCTCCACCGAAGCAAACCTTCGACGGGCTGCTGGTGTCGGCTCCGGTGTGAACCCCGCGCAGCTGAGGCCGTGCAGTTTGTTGTGGGAAGCCTGGCGGCTCCCGGCTGGAGGCCTGTCTTAGTCCACACGGAGGCCTTTTATGTGGCGACAGGTGTTCCGTGTTAGAGGGGAATGTTAGCTGCCCCTCCCGGGAACTGGGAAGCTTCGCGATGTAGCCGAAGGAGGCACACTTGACCGGGAGGTGAAGCGAGGCTTTCTCCTGCGGGAATCACGCTGAACGGAGGGGGGTTGTGTGTGCTCTTCCTTTCTCTTTCAGAGCTGTTGCGCAGCCATTGGTACCTGTATTGGGGAAACATAGCATACAAGCAAGAAGCTTACAGCCTCAGTGGCGAAAATTTTTTCATGTCAGAGACCGAGAACTCTTGCAGTCGTTTATGTCATCCCTTCTTCTCCAGACAGAAGATACCAAAAAGTTGCAATCAAAGATCTCTTCATCTTATTGATAAAGCCACTAATAAGCCAAAATGTCTGTCAATGTCAACCGCAGTGTGTCAGACCAGTTCTATCGCTACAAGATGCCCCGTCTGATTGCCAAGGTAATACTGATGTCAGTTTTAGTTTTGAGGCCTAAGCCCTTTTCCTAGATTTTTAAAGATTGCATCTCCTGGGGTAGCTAATGCAAAATTATTTTTTTCTTTAGGTTGAGGGCAAAGGAAATGGTATCAAGACAGTTATAGTCAACATGGTTGACGTTGCAAAGGCGCTTAATCGGCCTCCAACGTGTAAGTAATGCTTCTTAAGGAGTCTGAAAAAGCATAGCATCGATATGGTTGTGACAACTTTGATCTGTGTGTTTTGATTGAGTTGTATGCTAGTTTCAGGGTTAATGGAATCTTGTGCTTGAAAACCAATTGATTATTAGTTGCTATTGGCTAAACAAAACTACTCAAACAATACATTTCAATCCAGTATAAAAGTGTAAGGGAGGGATATTTGTATAAGGGCAAATGAGTAGCCAAAGATTTAGTTAATCTTTCCCTTCTCCCCTCCCCCCCCCAATAGATCCCACCAAATATTTTGGTTGTGAGCTGGGAGCACAGACCCAGTTTGATGTTAAGAATGACCGTTACATTGTCAATGGATCTCATGAGGCGAATAAGCTGCAAGACATGTTGGATGGATTCATTAAAAAATTTGTTCTCTGTCCTGAGTGTGAGAATCCTGAAACAGAGCTGGTGAGTCTTTTTGAGGAAAAACTACATATCTGCTTTTGTGATATCATGAAATGTATGTTCCTGACAAGGCAGAGCAAACTTAATTGGAAATAAAACGTAAAGCAGCAAAATCTTTAAGTTAGATCATTTTGTGAAACTGTGTTTAGGTCATTTTGTGAAAAAATACTTTTACACATTAAGGTGGAGTTACGGTTAGATACTTTAACTTTTGTTCTTTGCAAAATTTTATTATAGGCCATAGATGACATACTTCTTTTTACTTCCCTTTTTTTGGCAGCATGTCAATCCAAAGAAGCAAACAATAGGTAATTCTTGTAAAGCCTGTGGCTATCGAGGCATGCTTGACACACATCATAAACTCTGCACGTTCATTCTCAAAAACCCACCTGGTAAGTCTTTATGATGAACTTGTAAGATCTTAATGTAATCAGCTAATTGTTGGAAACAAAATGGAAGTTTTTTTGCTGCTGTGAAACTAGGATATAAGGAATATCCAGTTTTTTTGCCTTGTTCTCTTGAATCTGTGATTACGAAAGATGTACCGTTAAGGGTAAAAGAACAGGCTGCCACTTAAGCTCTGCTCTGTCGTCGATTTTTAAGACCTGTCCTTTTAGAATAGGTGAAATGGATATTGTAAAACGGGCACCTGGGTGGCTTGGTCAGTTGAGCGACTGCTTCCGGCTGGGGTCATGATCCCAGAGTCCTGGGATCAAGCCCTGCTCAGTGGGGAGTCTGCTTCTCCCTCTCCGTGCAGCGTGCTCGCTCTCTTTCTCTCTCAAATCTTTTTTAAAAAATGGTGGTGGGATCCCAGCAAACGATCTACTTCTGGAATACTGTTTTGTGAACCAGGGTCCTGGCTCGTTAAGCCCAAATAAATGGCTTTAGAACATTGCAAGCAACACTCTGTGGCAGATGATGGAAGTTGCCTGACACAATTTGAGCTTGCTATAGCAATAAAGTCTAACCTATTCCAGTGTTCTCCTCCATGAGAGCAACTGTTATATAGACTTAAACAGTGTTAACAGCTGTGGGCTAAAGTGCAGTTGAGATGTGCTCTTGTTTGTGTTCATGGGGCATGAGAGGGCCAGGAGTGCCAACCTTCACTAACCACCTCATTTTCTGAGATACCACCATTTCATCTTAATTTTAACGAACAGTTAATATTTCTATTTGTGGACATTCCATCCTTACCTGAGTTTTTTTTATATAGGAAATGATAGCGGATGAATTTGGTCTGTGACTCCTCTTAGAATTACAAGTAGCATTGTGTTCACGTAAGGTTTTCTGAGGGAAGGTGCCAAAGCAAAAGGAGGCAAGGGTTCCTCACTGTTTCTCGTGAGGTGTACTATAAACCATAGTGTTAAACTTCTTTCTTTGTTTTGCTGTAGAGAATAGTGATAGTGGTACAGGGAAGAAAGAAAAGGAAAAGAAAAACCGGAAGGGCAAAGACAAGGAAAATGGTTCTGTGTCCAGCAGTGAGACACCCCCGCCCCCACCACCAAATGAGATCAGTCCTCCTCCACATGCTGCGGTGAGTGTTTGGGGTGAAGGTGTGGTGAGCACTTAAGCTGGGTGAAATACGATACCTACCTGGTGGAGGAGGGGAGCAGAAATAAGGAAACTCAGTTTTAACATTGCAGTGGCATCTTGGTTCCTGGTTATGTGTGGTTGATTAAATTAATGTAGGTCCAATTTATTTTTTTGGAAAATTAACCCGGTGCCATTAAGATGACTAGAAATTAGGAGTATTTTTTGCATTTTTAAGGCATTAAGCATACTTGTTCTTGACAGGAAGAAGAGGAGGATGATGATTGGGGGGAGGATACAACTGAGGAAGCACAGAGACGCAGAATGGATGAAATCAGTGATCACGCGAAAGTTCTGACACTCAGTGATGATTTGGAAAGGACTGTTGAAGAGCGGGTCAATATTCTGTTTGATTTTGTTAAGGTAAAATAACTTGGTTCAAGAGTACTTAAATATTTTCTCGATAATCTGTTTCAAGCCTTGGGTTTTTGTTAAGGTGTTTATTACTTTATGCTGATTACCTGGCGTGTAACTTTTCCTCATGGTATCTTTTGAATACTCAAACTCCAGGCTAATTTTACTTTTTCAAATACTTCCTGAGGTGGTTCCAGGTACTATCTTTGGCATGTGCTTTTCATTGAAAAATCCTGAAACTATAATAAATTAAGAAAAAAGTCCATGAAAGTGGGGACTAACTGGCATCTCAAGAGCAAAATGTGTCTCCATTTCACTGAATTGGTTCCTTTTATTTGCAGAAAAAGAAAGAAGAAGGTATTATTGACTCATCAGACAAAGAAATTGTTGCTGAAGCAGAAAGACTGGATGTAAAAGCCATGGGTCCTCTTGTTTTGACTGAAGTTCTTTTTAATGAGAAGATTAGAGAACAAATTAAGAAATACAGGCGCCATTTCCTACGAGTAAGCAAATTATTTTAGGTTCATAAATGAGATTAGAGCTGTGTGACTCTGGGAACGTGTTCTCTGTCATCCTAAAACTGGAGATAATTGATCTAACCTTACCAAGCACAGGAGTATTTGGAAAATACTGTATATAGTTTCTTATAGTTAATGTAATACGCAGATTTTTATGTATTGACTTTTTGAGCCAGTGCTTAAGGCCATAGCCTTAAGGAACGATCTTGAGACAATGAGTATACTTGAAACTTCTTTAAAAGCTTGTTAATGCCAACACATTTATTTCCAGTTTTGTCACAACAACAAAAAAGCTCAACGATACCTTCTTCATGGTTTGGAGTGTGTGGTAGCAATGCATCAAGCTCAGCTCATTTCCAAGATTCCCCATATCTTGAAGGAGATGTATGATGCAGATCTGTTGGAAGAAGAAGTCATCATCAGCTGGTCAGAAAAGGTGGGGAATAGATAGATAGAAACAGGTTCTTGAAGATCAGAAGTTTTATTGAGACAGTTTTGGGGCAATTTAGGAAGAAGTAACTTCTGATACTTGAGTTTCTTCTATATGAAATGCAGTCCCTGGTATTAACTTATAGGTGATTACCACTATGGCAACTTTCTAGTAATAATGGAAGAAAGTATTTGGATTTTTTCAGATTCATTGTTAGTTGTTTGCTGAATAAATGTATCTGTTGAGTCAAGATTAGGATATGACCCAGTCCCTTCAAAGAGCTCAGTGTAGGCGGTTATATAAATTAATTTTTAGATTTCTCAAACTAAGGAAATTGTATTGAACATTTTTTAGGCCTCTAAGAAATATGTCTCAAAAGATCTTGCCAAAGAGATTCGTGTCAAAGCAGAACCATTTATAAAGTGGTTGAAGGAAGCAGAAGAGGAATCTTCTGGTGGTGAAGAAGATGATGAAGATGAGAATATCGAGGTAAACTGTGTTAGGGTTTGGGGTTATAAAATGATAATCAAGTAACTTAAAATTTTTAGATGCAGCAAAACATGGTCTCAATTTTGTAAAGGTTAGGGGACATCTCTCCTGCCCCTAGACATGATTGTAAATAGATATATAAATATTTCTCAAAGGAGTATTTAATTAATGGCAGGTTGAGTATACAGTTGCTAGTTGTCCATAAAAATTAAGATGCTATCAGGCTGAGAGAGAACTTAGTTTTCAAATAACAAAAACTTTTTGTGCCAAGTGTGTAGGGCGCCTGGGTGGCTTTTAGTTGGTTAAGCATCTAACTCTTGATTTCCACCCAAGCCATGATCTCAGGGTTTTGAGGTCAAGCCCTGCATGAAATCTATGAAGCCTACTTGGGATTCTCTGCTTCTGCTGCTCTTCCGCATCCCCCCCACACTTCCTCAAAAAAAAAAAAGGGGGGGGGGCTGTGTATGGGTAGTCCTTTTTCGTTGACCATTGATTTGTATTACTATTTTTAAAACTAAGTTTGTTTGGATAAAGAATTACAATCAATAAAATTGTTTTATCAGGTGGTGTATTCGAAGACTGCCAGTGTACCTAAAGTTGAAGCTGTGAAGTCTGACAACAAGGATGATGACATTGATATTGATGCCATTTAAAGGGGTGGGTGCTGCCCAGCTTAACAGTGTAATGCTGCGAATCTTTCTGCATCATCAGCCAGAAGTGCAACATGTATGTGCAAAAGCTAAAATGGCTTAACATCATGCTACACTTTCTACTAAAAATGTATTGCTGTGAGTGGTCTGTAATTAAGCCCAACAAGACATCTAGGGAGTCCATACACATATCAGTGAGCAGATATAGTTTGCTTATTTATAGCATGTTTCTTTTTGAAAAATTAGTGGTGGACACATTTGGATCACATTTATACAGTTAAATAAAGATTTGATTTTGGTCATTCTTCAGATTTTGGCTCTGAATGACTTAAGCTGAAATGGCTCCTTTTTACAATACCGCACCATCATTAACCTGATAGGATTCTTGGAGCCTGTTAGATTTTGTTAGATGCTGAGACTGTAAAGATGTCCTCAGCAGAATGTAAACATAAGCTTACTTGTAATTATCTTAATCAGCCATTGAGAAATACAGTACTTTCGAGTGTTCAGTCCCTCAAATTGGCATCTGGTAATGTACATTCTTCCCATGCTGTGGTGGACTGATAATCAAATGGCAGTGCAACATCTTTATCTTATTGAGAAGTAAAAATGACTTGAGTGTCCTATAAATAATTTTAAGAGCAGGTTTTGAAACTTGAATTGTGTTTTTTCAGTTTGTGTATACTTACCCCAAATTGTAGTCTTTGGAGTCATGTGCATTGCACGTTGGATGAGCCAGGGGAATTATTACATTAACAAATAAGCATTTTATGTGTATGTAGCTGTTGCTTTGTACTGACTGAGAAAATTCTGAAACTAGGGTGTGATTATATAGTAAGGTATGATTTTATTTGGGGGAAGCAGGAAAAGGTGCACTTAATCTCTAGCAAAAACTGAGCATCATTTTTCAACTTTTATTCTTGTGATTTAATTACAGTTTCAAAATGTTAAAGGCATACTGTATTTTTTGTTCATTGTGGATTTTCTCCTGATAATATAGTTTGTTCTTTAATGCCTTTTACATGTGGATACTTAGCTTACGCTTTTTAGGTTTTGGGCTATCTTGCCGAAATAAGTGTTGTTGTGTCTCAGACTTGATTTCTGCGCCGCTGCCCCCCCCCCCCCGCCCCCATGTCTTATTTAAAAAAAAGCTAAAACCGTACTTCAAGTTAAAGCCTGTATTTTGGTGTAAGATTTAAGGTGTTTTTTATTTCACATTGACTATAGCCAGACACCCAAGAAGTCTCATGATGGCCACTGAATGCAGGTGATTGGGGCCTGACCCCAGCCCATCCTGAGGTTTAGATTTGGAAATAACTTGCTGGTGAATTCTTTGCTCAGTTAGCTGATCTAAACTCACTTGATAACGGGTTATGGCTATATCTGAGAAATCATCTTCAGGGGAAAATCTTGTTGCATTTATTCCTTTCCACAAAGTACACTGGGAATCAACAATCCAAAGGGTTAATTTTATTGGAAGTCCTGGCTTACATCATTCACCTCTTCTTTTGTGATCCGTTTTCACACATTATAATAAGACCTAAATAAAAACATGTGTAAGAATTTTTTACATGGGAATTATACAAACATTTGATCTAATAAAACCTTGTTAGCTTGATATTTCAAGGAGGTAAAAATCAAGTAGTCTTAACTGGAGACCTACAGATTGGTCCCCATCCCTTTCCTGTCCCCCGCCTTTTGATCGATTTTAATGAGTGAAGCAGAAGCACCTACTTGGAGGGAATGTGCTTTGTCACACCAAAGAGATGAAATTTTTACAAATTTACATCTCGCTTAGGTTTCAAATTCTTTGCCATAGGCCAATTTGCTTTCATCATCTGAAATTCTACAGCAGATAGTGGTGACCTAAGCCAACTTGCATTCAGCATACTCAATGTCAAGCTAATGGGGTTCTGTTACAGTTGGGGGGTTGGTTGTTTTTGTTTTTGTTTTTTTCTTTAACCTGAAGGAAAACCTCTTTGGGGCTTCTAAACACTAAAGAGAAAATGTTGGCTTAGACTAGTATTCAGTCTGGTGCCAAACTTCCAGTGGAATTCAAATCCACATAATAGTTTTATCCGTAGAGGCTATCCTTAATAAATTAATTCTTCACTTTGATCTATTCAATGGTCTTAAAATTTCCTGTTTCAAACAGCTACATTACTTGATTAAAACAATGTTAAAATTATATTTTGTCTCTGCTTTAATATTAAAATTAATCTAGATTCTTATTTTATAAGATTGAAGCATTGAATTCTGCCGTGTTTTGTCGCTGCTGCTTTGGATTTGTGTTGGGATGTTTCCTTCCGTGGTTGCCAGCCCCACTCACAAAAACTGGATGCTGCTCATTACTGTGGGTCAGTGACTTTCCTTAGGTCTTGTATTCTTGCTCTGTAACTCTAATTACAAACTGAAAAGATCTTCCTTAACCTGAGTCCTTGGAATCTTGATGGGTGCTTACTTTAGGGAATTGAGACGTCAAGTATATAGTTCTATAATCTCTTGATTAGGAAAGAAAAAGAGATTGCTTTCTAAACAAGATCTTTCTGAAATTGATGAACCTACAGGTCTAAAGGTTGGAGAAGGGAAAGGGGTGTAACCTAGTGCTCAGTGCTTTTCTTGTCAGGCTATGTTGCAATTACCCCTTTTGTTTACTCCAGTGCACTAAGCACTGAGTAAAAATCTTTGACCTGAAGATAACTTAGAGTGGAAAATCCAGAAGGGTACTGGTGCATGCACAGTGTGCTGCCTTTCTGCATTTTGTGTTTGTTGCATTGACCTTCGCAGTGATCCTGAGATGTATAGTATTGTCCCAAGGTCACTCATCTAATCTGACGCCTGTGTCCAACCACTTTGTACTGCACTGCAGAGATAAAGATGTGTTTAAAACCAAAACGGAAAGATTCTACTGGAATCTACTTAGACCTTCAGCAGAACAGCCCAACCAGAATTGAGATTTAAAATTTTCTTGAGAATTCTGCAAACAATCTTCAGTGAACTCTAATAGCTATAGTTTTACCTGTCCGTATTCAAGAGTAACCCAGAAAGGCAGAGTTGGCCCAGACTGCGTTGTCCTATTGATGGTTCTTCAAATGTAGCGGCCCATTGGACTACTACAGTTTCTCAAGGCACTCTCAGTACCAGGACGCATTACCAGTACTCAGTACAGTGCATTTGTTTCTCTGACCTGTCCCTACATAGACTTTGACTCTTAAGAATTGTCAGGTTGTAAAGTGGAGTCATATGGACAAATGACTTGGCAAAGGTCTCAGATCTGGCTTAATGTGGTCTCCAGAGTCTGACCCTGTGAGCCTTTGCTTTTAGAAGGTTGGGAAATTGGGTTTTATGTCCACCTGCAGTAGGGTTCTGTATTCCAACCTAAGTATCTGATTCTTTACAGCCAGAAAATGGAACCATTCTTGTGTGCTAGAATATGGGGATCATAGCTACGTGAAGAGAATTTTCCCTCAGAACCTAGACCAGGAGAGTACAGTGGTAGGCTCTCAAAGCAGACAGTAGGGTCTGAGTTGCCTCAGTCCCTGCCTTTGGGATGTTACCCGGTAAGCCCTTTTTAAGGGGCATATTCGTTTGGGCTTTGGAATCCGACCTGGATTCTGGCCAGGGCCTCCCTGGATTCTGTGTTTCCCTGATGGGGATGATAACCCCTCTGTACAACACTTGAAATTCTAATTGAAGCTTGTTACTGCAATCTGTGGAGATATTACTGGGCTGGGGCAGCCAGGGAAAATTGGTCTGTCTGGGATAGAGAAGGCTAGAGTGTGTGCTGGGACCTCCAGACATCTGGAGCAGAAATCAGAGCAGACTCAGGAGAGCAGTGGGTAGCTCAAAGTTGTTCTTGGCTAGGGAACAGAAGGTAGTACAGGGTTTCAGCGTCCATTAGTGTGCTGTACGTGGTTGCCATGAGCAACACTTACCCTGCAGCGGTACTCAGCCCAAGCCAGGTCTGGCCCAGGACAATCCATGGTTCCTACCGGAATCGCACCTGAACTAGTAGCTAGCTGAACCTATCAGCTGTCCAACAGATTGAATTAGCTGAGAAGCTCCCATAAGCACTTCGTGGGGCAGCCCTCAGCTGGTGCTGGCAGCATGAAGTCCCCAGCCCAAGGTGAGGGACTGAGGGGTTCAAGGCCAGTGAGTGAAGCTAGGTGGAGTCTGGTCCCAGTGGTTCTTAACCTGGGGAAGGGGTTATTACAAAGTACAGTGGGAGTTGTAGCACAGGTAGTAACATACACACCTCATTGGAAGAAGCCAGCCCAGAAGAGAGACAACTGTCCTAAGGTCCTGTGGCACACCCACAGAGGCTGGACCTCAACGCTTCTGCCCAAGCTAATGCTGTGCCTTACAGCTTCCAGGTTTCTTGCACTGTGGGGGACTTAACACAGAGATAGGGAAGAACTTCCTGGTCTTTAGGCTGGTTTGTGCAGGGAAGATGGGATGGCAGCTTGCAGGGTGCTCGCTTGGTGTGTTGAGTGACACTGCTGCTGAAGGGGTATAGCCATCAGAAGCAGTCCTCTCCAGATTGGGAAGCAGGGTTTCCCAGGGACCTCGCGCCATCCCCGCAGATCCCTTGAGCCCCTGACCTGTTTCAGACCTTGGCTAAGCTTGCACTTGTTCCAGCTTTATCCCTGTTCTCTAGGAATTCACAGACCAAAACAGACACAGGGTAGGGGTAGAACTGGAGAGAGGAAATGACTGGGCACTTTATGACTCCCTGAAATTTGAAGCATCTCAGGATAAGTATGAGTAGAAATTTGCAGGGGGGGGGAGTGGGAAGTGGAAACCATTCCCTGTAGATGACTGCAGTGGATGAGACTGTAGGCAGTGAGGCCTTCTGCAAGCTCAGGGCCTTGAATGGAGCCTTGTAAACTTTGTAGGAACCAGTACATCTGCATTGGGCTGCCAGGGCAGCTGAGCCACTGGGAATCATAGAGGGGTTGGAAGGCAGCCCTATGGCTGACAGCCAGCGGTGGCTGTGAGGGGTAGACTGAAAGTTGCGGGTCCCCAAAGAGCTTTGGCTGTTTGAAGGCACAGTGTCCCAAATTGAAGAGAGCAGGCCCAAATCCCCATCCCATAGGCAAAATCTGAGCACCCAAGCAAGAATGCTGGAACTTCACCCTGGAGACCAGATCTCCTATTTTTGTGTATGGGTAAAGGTCAGCACCCAGGAGGGGTCTCTGGAGGTTCAGGGATTGAGTGGACACATTCTAGGTAGGGAACCTCAAACTTTAAAGTGTCTTCAGATGTAACTATAAGTAGTAAATGTGAAGTTCCTGATAAAGAACTTCTCCAGATGTGGAGAAGAGGATTTCCAAGGGGTCACATGATAATGGAATTATTGGGAACCTTGCACAAGTCTAACCTTAGGAGGACCCAGGGATAGCAGCTGGTCCAGCCTTGTGGACACACTGTAGCAACCAGGGCACTGCCCTCCTGTCTGCTCTCTGGGTTTCTCTTTCCACTACCCATAAACTTCCTGGTCTTTCAGACTGCACTCCATCTCCTTGTGACTTTGCTTTCTCAGGGTGTCCTGTGGCCTTGAAGCTTCTGTTTCTGCTGTTTAATGCTCAGTCCTTCAAACTTCCTCATTCAGATTCCTGTCAAGGTATATGTGATACGCTTCACTGACCCTCAACACTTCTATCAGGTTGATTTGTTTACTTCCAGCTGTTGTAAGCTCTGTTGGCAGCCCCAGTCTGTGGCTAAGGGGTCAGGGTTGTCACAAGGGATTTGAAATGTGGCTGCTAGAGGTTGCCTTACAGTAGGGGTTGGTGATGGGAGCCCTTGGCTGTCACTGGAACCTATTTGCACCATAATTAACAGGGTCTGAGGACCTCTGCATGGCTGCCGCCTCATAAGCACTCTACCAAACAGCAAGTGGACACTGTCCTGTGTGAGCACCCAGCACCCTGTGACGATCCCACACCCTGAGGACAGGACACAGGCCATGCCATAGAGATCTTAAAATCTGATACAGGGCACAATCAGGTTACCTGATAAAGAGCTGGCCTTGCACAGTTGTGATTTGAGTCTGAAAGGCTGTCAGGGTTTCTGGGGGGTGGGGGGGGGAGACAGAGTGGAGGAGTCATTGAATTAAACCGTCTTCTGGGCCATGGGGAACCTCAAGTGGTGGAGTTACAAGGAAACTCGAGCATTTTATGTGAGGGAAAGAAAGCAGGCTATAGTGACCAGACTAGACATAACAAGGGACATCAGGAGAAGGACAAGCTGTATGAAGGGAAGAAGATGGTTCAGCTTGGGATGTGATGAGTTTGAGGTGGCTTTGGTATATCTAGGTGGAAGAATCCAAGAGGTAGCTTAATAGGAATCTAGATCTGAGGTCCTGATTTGGGACCCATATCCGTCAAGGCAACAGCAGAGTCTGTGCTTGAAGAATTTCCATTTTTCTCTCCCCCATAGACTGACATCTGCAAGGGTAGGAACAAATCTGATTTACTTGTGTCCCAAATACCCAGAACTGGACTTCTATGCAACAGGTATTCAGGAACTCACCCAAGCGCCTGGAGGGTTCCATGGGTGGATAGATAAATAGGTACATTGGCAAATGGGTAGGTGGATGGATGTTTGGGTGAATGAGTAGATGGGTGGATAGAACAGGGGAAGGATAATTCAGTGAGTAGGCGGGACATGGGAAGGTGAATGACTTGAGAGCATGCTTTCCCCTCCTAGTCAGTTCATACTATATAATTCTATATAAAAATCAAGAGACTTCGATCTTTTTTTTCCTTCCCGTTTGTCTTCATGAAGTCAGGAAAGCTGAGATAATTTTTTTTTAATTTTATTTGACAGGGAACACAAGCACGGAGAGTGGGAGAGGGAGAAGCAGGCTCCCTGCTGAGCAGGGAGCCCAATGCAGGGCTCGATCCCAGAACCCTGGGATCATGACCTGAGCCGAAAGCAGACGCTCAACGACTGAGCCACCCAGGCACCTCTGCTGAGACACATATTAAAAGAACTAAATACAACCTGAAGGGGTGTCTGGCTGGCTCAGTGGAGCATGTGACTCGATCTTGGGGTCGTGAGTCAAGCCCTACGTTGCATGTAAAAATTAAATTTAAACAATATGTATATATAAGGCTCCATGCCCAGCATGGAGCCCAACACAGGACTTGAATTCACAACCCTGAGATCAAAAGCCGGACGCTTAACCAACTGAGCCATTCAGGCACCTCAAAAGTATTTTTAAAAAATAGAACCTTAAGGGGCGCCTGGGTGACTCAGTCGTTAAGAGTCTGCCTTCCGGGGGCACCTGGGTGGCTCAGTTGTTAAGCGTCTGCCTTCGGCTCAGGTCATGATCCCGGGGTCCTGGGATCGAGCCCCACATCAGGCTCCCTGCTCGGTGGGAAGCCTGCTTCTCCCTCTCTCACTCCCCCTGCTTGTGTTCCCTCTCTCGCTGTGCCTCTCTCTGTCAAATAAATAAAATCTTAAAAAAAAAAGTCTGTCTTCGGCTCAGGTCATGATCCCAGGGTCCTGGGATCGAGCCCTACATCGGGCTCCCTGCTCCTTGGGAAGCCTGCTTCTCCCTCTCCCAGTCCCCCTGCTTGTGTTCCCTCTCTCACTGTGTCTGTCAAATAAAATCTTAAAAAAAAAAAAAAAAAAAAACCTTAAAGTAATTGTGGCTTATTGCTAAAATTGTGGATTGAATACAAACTGACCCCATCCCCTCCCAAGACCATAAGATCAGTAAAGGGATAAAATTAGCATTGAGGATTCTAGGAAGAGGGCAGAGGGGTGCCTGGGTGGCTCAGTCGTTACGTGTCTGCCTTCGGCTTGGGTCATGATCCCAGGGTTCTGGGATCGAGCCCCGCATCGGGCTCCCTGCTCCGCGGGAAGCCTGCTTCTCCGTCTCCCACTTCCCCTGCTTGTGTTCCCTTTCTCGCTGTCTCTCTCTCTGTCAAATAAATGAATAAAATATTTTAAAAAGGGGGGGGCGGCAGGGTAGGAAGCACCAGGAATCTGTCCCCACCTAGACAACAACTGCACTGACAGAATCTGAGGTAACTCTTGGAACACTGCAGTCTGTTGAAGGCTTAACCCCCAGGAGAAGACTTGGACCATAAACTGCAGCTAATTTTGGTCAATTTCCGATCCTAGGTCAGTAGTAGCTACCCATCTTCCACCCCCATATGTAGAGCAGGCAGCTGTGCATTCCTGGAGCAGCCTGCACACCTTGCAGGAGCCAGGGTAAGCCAAAAGGACCCTGTCCTCCAAATATCGGGGAATCTGTTCTCTGATTTCTGCTGCTGATCAGAGTGCATACAAAGAAGAAGGAAGCTATTGTTGCACCTTCCCGCATGGTTGCAAGTCCCTCTACAGGCTGAAGTGAGTTTCAGTGGATATAAAGAGGTGGTACCTAGGTGCTCCCACCTTCATTTTTCTCATCTTTGCCTTTTGGGGGCCAGACTAATATTAAAGGCTAGGATGTTTGAAAGCAAGTGCACTTACAAGCGAAAATTAGAAAGTGACCACACATGCTCAGGGAAAGACTTGGACTCAGGAAAGATTTGGAAAGACCTTAAGTCTATGCCTCAGGGTGATCCTTGGCACAGAGAAAACCTATAACTAAATGTAACATGAAATTTTTAAAAAAGATTTATTTATTTGAGACAGCACAAGCAGGGAGGAGGATCAGAGGGAGAGGGAGAAGCAGACTCTTTGCTAAGCAGCCCCCCCATCAACACACACGCAGCTTGATCCCAGGACCCTGAAATCATGACCTGAGCCAAAGGCAGACGCTTAACCCACTGAGCCACTCAGGCAGTCCTATAAACCTGTAATTTAAAATAATATAAACCCAGGGCGCCTGGGTGGCTCAGTGGGTTAAGCGACTGCCTTCGGCTCAGGTCATGATCCTGGAGTCCCAGGATCGAGTCCCGCATCGGGCTCCCTGCTCGGCAGGGAGTCTGCTTCTCCCTCTGACCCTCCTCCCTCTCGTGCTCTCTCTCATTCTCTCTCTCGCAAATAAAAAAAAATAAAATAATAAAACCCAGCAAGTCCTGGAGATGGGAGAGAATCTGATTTCCACAGTTAACACTTCATTAGATTTAAATGTCCACTGTACAACAATAAAAATCATAAGGCATACGAGGAAATAGGGAAGTATGAGCCATTCAAAAGAAAAAAATCGAACTATCTCTAAAAAACACCTGATCAGAGATCTGAACAAAGTTTAACTTTGGGGCGCCTGGGTGGCTCAGGCGGTTAAGTGTCTGCCTTCGGCTCGGGTCATGGTCCCAGGGTCCTGGGATCAAACCCAGTGTCAGGCTCCCTGCTCAGCGGGGAGTCTTGTTCTCCCTCTCCTTCTGCCTGCCACTCTGCCTACTTGTGCCCTTTATCTCTCTGTCAAATTTTTTTTTTTTTTAAAGATTTTATTTGACAGAGACCGCGAGAGAGGGAACACAAGCAGGGGGGAGTGGGAGAGTGAGAAGTAGGCTTCCTGCAGAGTAGGAAGCCTGATGTGGGGCTCGATCCCAGGACCCTGGGATCATGACCTGAGCTGAAGGCAGACGCTTAACGACTGAGCCACCCAGGTGCCCCTCTCTGTCCAATCTTAATTAAAAAACAAAAAACTTAACCGATGGTCAAAGAACTAAAGATGTGGAGAAATCAAGAAATTTCTGAACAAAACAGAAACATCAATAGAAATAGGAAACCTTAAAAAAATCCAAAAAATTCTGGAGTAGAAAAGTACAAATGAAAAATGCACTAGAGGGATTCAAAGTCCGATTTGGGCATGCAGGAGAAAAATCAGCAAATTTTAAAAACTGGAAGTCATATACTGAGTCTGAAAAAAGGTCGGAAAGTGAACAGCCTTAGTGACCCGTGGAACACCATTAAGAGGACCAACATCGACACTGTGGGAGTCTCAGAAAGAAAACAAAGGGGCAGAGAGAATATTTGAAGAATGGTTGAAATTTTCCCAAGGTAAATGAAACGTGAAGCTCAACAAACATTCAAGAGGCTCAGTAAACTCCCCAGTAAGATAAACTCAGATCCACACTGAGACACATTATAATCATTTTCAAAAGACAGAATCTTGAAAACAAGAGAAGCAAATTATGCATACAGGATTGTATCCACCACCACCACCCCCATAAGATAATCAGATGTATCATCAGAAACTTGGCCAGAAGATTGGCATATTCAAAGTACTAAATGAAAAACTGTACTTAAGGAGGAAATACAACATCCCCAGATAACTATCAAAAGCTGAGGAGGTTTGTCGTCTCCAGACTTGCCCTGCAAGAAATGCTCAAGGGATGCTTGCAGCGTGAAATGAAAAAATACTAGACAGTAACTCAAAGCCATAAAAAAAATTTAAAACTCAAATACACAGGGAATTATAAAAACACTGTGACAATGGTTTGTAACTCCCAATTTTTACTTTCTACAAGATTTAAGAATACATTTTTAAAAATTATTAATCTAAAGCTAGTATTACTAGTAACTTTTGTAAGTCCCAATTTTTATTTTTTTCCCCAAAGATTGGTTTTGTCAGAGCACAAGCAGGGGGAGCAACAGGCAGAGGGAGAAGCAAGCTCCCTGCTGAGCAAGGAGCCCAATGTGGGCTCCTGGGACCATGACCTGAGCAAAGGCAGACACCTAACTGAGCCACCCAGGCGTCCCCCGATTTTTATTTTCTACATAATTGAAGAGACTAATGAATTTTAAATCATTATTTGTATTTGGACACTACTCTGCATAAAGACGCAATTTTGTGACATCAATAACTGATGGGGTAGGAACAGGTGTAAAGAAGCAGAGTTTTTGTATGTTAATGAGGTTAAGCTGGTATTAATTCAAATTAGAGTGTTACAACTTTAGGATGTTAAATGTAATCCCTATGGTGACCACAAAGAAAATAACTATATAATATATCCAACAGGAAATGAGAAAATAAACATTTAACTACAAATACCAAACACAAAAGATGACAGTAATTTAGGAAATGCACAAAAAAAGCTGTAAGGTATACAGAAAACACAATGACAAAATTTTTTTTTAAGATTTTATTTATTTGGCAGAGGGAGCGAGAGAGGGAACACAAGCAGGAGGATGGGGAGAGGGGGAATCAGGCTTCCTGCTGAGCAGGGAGCCCAATGTGGGGCTCGATTCCGGGAACCTGAGATCATGACCCAAGCTGAAAGCAGACGCTTAACGACTGAGCCACCCAGGCACCCCAGCACAATGACAAAATTAAGTCCCTACTTACCAGTATTAATTTAAATGTAAATGATGGGGCACCTGAGGGGCTCAGTCTGTTAAGTGTACAACTCTTGATCTCAGGTCTCAATCTCAGGGCCGTGAGTTCAAGCCCCACGTTGGGCTCCATGTTGGGCATGGAGCCTACATTACTTACATACATACATACATACATACATACATACATACATACAAATGGATTAAACTCCAATCAAAAGATAGGGATTTGCAGAATAAATAAAAACACATGATGGCAACTACATGTTACTAAAAAGACTCATTTTGAGTTCCAAGCCCAAATAGATAGTGAAAAGATGGCAAAAAAAAAAAATATCCCATTGAAATAGTAACCAGTAGAGATCAGGGATGACTATACTAATTCAGACAAAATAAACTTTAAATCAGTGAAGGTTATAAAAGAAAAAAGTAATAAAAGTTTCAATACAGCAAAAAGACAATTATGAACATAGACACAACTAATAACAGACCAGGAAAATGAAGGAAAAACTGACAGAATTGAAGGCAGAAATAGTTCTACAATAGTGGTTGGTTGGAGACTTCCCCACTCTCAGTAATAAAATAACCAACAGAAGTAATGAAATAGAGGACTTAAACAACGAACTAGACCTATTGTTATTTACAGACCATTTCACCCAACAACAGCAGCACATATTCTTCTCAAGTGCACATGGGACATTTTCTAGTATAGGCTATATATTAGGGTAAAAAATAAATCTCAATATATTTAAAAAGATGCTATACAAAGCATCTTCTCTGACCACAGTGGGATGAAGTTAGAAATCAACACAAGTAAAACTGGGGGTGGGGTGGGGGTGGAAATGCTATTAAACAATGGATCAAAGAAGAAATCACAAGGGAATTTAGAAAATATTTAGAGATGAATGAAAACGAAAACAAAACATGGTGCACAGCAAAAGCTACGCTAAGCTATACATGCTTACATTACAAAAACAAAAATCTCAACAACCTAACTTTACAACTTAAGGAACTAGAAAAAGAACAAACTAAACCCAAAGCTAGCAGAAGAAAGGAAAAATAAACTAGAGATAAATAGAGAATAGAAAAATAATAGAGAAAAGTCAATGAAAACAAAAGATATCCCATACAAATGGAAACCAGGAGAAAGCTGGAGTAACTAACAAAACAGAGTTTAAAACAAAGACTAAAAAAAGACAACAGTGCTACATAATGATAAAGGGATCAATTAAACAAGAGGATATAACATTTGAAAATATTTATGCACCCAACAGAGGAACACCAAAATATATAAAGTGAATATTAAAAGAGCTAAGGGAAAAAATAGCAATACAATAATAGAGGACTTTATTGCCCCACTTACATCAATGGATAGATCATCCAGACAGAAAATCAATAAGGAAATATTAGCCATAAATGATATGTTAAGCCAGATGAACTTAGATATTTACAGAGTATTCCATCTAAAAGCAACAATATACATCCTTCCCAAGTGCTCGTGGAACATTTTACAGTATAGATCATATGTTAGGCCACAAAACAAGTCAATACATTTAAAACTATTGAAATAGGGCGCCTGGGTGGCTCAGTCTTTAGGCATCTGCCTTCGGCTCAGGTCATGATCCCAGGGTCCTGGGATCGAGTCCCACATCGGGCTCCCTGCTCAGCGGGAAGCCTGCTTCTCTCTCTCCCACTCTCCCTGCTTGTGTTCCCTCTCTTGCTGTCTCTCTCTCTCTCTTAACAAATAAAATCTTTTTTTTTTTAAGATTTTATTTATTTGAGAGAGAGAGAATGAGAGCACTAGAGGGAAGAGGGTCAGAGGGAGAAGCAGACTCCCCACTGAGCAGGGAGCCCGATGTGGAACTCGATCCCGGGACTCCAGGATCATGACCTGAGCCGAAGGCAGTCGCTCAATGAACTGAGCCACCCAGGCGCCCCACAAATAAATAAAATCTTTAAAAATAATAATAATAAAATAAAACTATCGAAATAATGTCAAGCATCTTTTCCAAACACAATGGTATGAAACTAGAAATTACTTGAAGAAAACTGGAAAGTTCACAAATATGTGGAGACTAAACACCAGTTACTGAACAACAAATAGGTCAAAGAGGAAATCAAACGGAACCAAAAAATACCTAGAGACAAACAAAAATGGAACTATAACATACCAGAATTTCCGGGATGCAGCAAAAGCAATTGCAAGACAGAAGTTCATCCTGATAAATACCTACCTCAAGAAACAAGAAACACACCAAACCACCTAACACTACACCTCAAGAAACTAGAAGAACAAATGAAGCCCAAAGTTAGAAGGAAGGATATAACAAAGAAGAAATAAATGAAATAGAGACTAAAAAGACCATGGAGGAGATGCTGAAAAGATAAACTAAATTAAGAAACCTTTAGCTAGACTCACAAAGAGAAAAAGAGAGGACTAAAAAAAAAAAAAAAAAGAGGTGTTAGAACTGATACCACAGAAATGCAAAGGATCATAAGAGACTTATGAACAATTATATGCCAACAAATTGGACAATATAGAAGAAATGGGTACATTTCTAGAAGCATACAACCTACCAAGACTGAACCATGATGAAATAGAAAATCTGAACAGACTAATTACTAGTAAGGAGATTGAATTAGTAGTCAAAAATCTCCAACCAAACAAAAGTCTAGGACCAGATGGCCTCACTAGTGAATTCTACCAAACACACAAAGAGGAATTAATCTCAATCATTCTCAAACTCTTCCAAAAAATAGAAGAGGGAGGAACTCTTCCAAACTTATTTTATGAGGCCAGCATTACCCTGATAACAAAACCAGTCAAGGATGCCACAAGAAAAGAAAATTACAAGCCAATATCTCTAACAAACATAGATGCAAAACTTCTCAAAAAATACTAGCAAACTGAATTGCAAAATACATTAAAAGGATCATACACCATGATCAAGTGGGATTTTTTCCAGAGATGCAAGGATCCAGGTTTCAACATCCACAAATCAGTCAATGTGATACACCACCCTAACAGAGGAAATAATCATATAATTATGTCAATCAGTGCAGAAAAAGCATTTGACAAAATTCAATATCCATTTATTATTTTTTTAAGATTTTATTTATTTGAAAGAGAGAATATGAGCAGTGGGAGCAGCAGGCAGAGGGAGAAGCAGACTCCCCACTGAGCAGGGAGCCTGATGCAGGACTCGATCCTGCCACTCCAGGATCATGACCTGAGCCGAAGGCAGTCGCTTAACCAACTGAGCCACCCAGGCACCCTTAATATCTATTTATGATAAAAACTCTCAAACAAAGCAAGTATAGAAGGAATATATCTCAACATAATAAAGGCCATATATGATAAACCCACAGCTAACATCATATTCGATGAAAAGCTGAAAGACTTTCCTATAAGATCAGGAACAAGACAAGGATGCCCACTCTTGCCACATTGATTCAATATAGTATTGGAAATCCTAGCTAGAGGAATTAGGTAAGAAAAGGCACCCATATTAGAAAGGAGGTAAAATTCTCACTATTTGTGGATGACATGACATCATATATAGAAAACCAAAAAAATTTCATCAAAAAACTATTAGAAAAAATAAATTCAATAAAGTTGCAGGATACAAAATCAATACACAAAAATTGGTTGCATTTCTATATACTAATAATGAACTATCAAAGAGATTAAGTAAACAACACCATTTACAATTGCATCAAAAAGAATAAAGTACGGGGTGCCTGGGTGCCTAAGTCAGTTAAGTGTCTGCCTTCAGCTCAGGTCACGATCCCAGGGTCCTGGAATCAAGCCCAATGTCTGGCTTCCTGCTCAGTGGGAAGTCTGCTTCTTCCATTCCCTTTGCCCCTCCCCCTGCTTATGCTCTCTTTCTCTCTCTCTGTCAAGTAAATAAAATCTTAAAAAATAAATAAATAGGGGCGCCTGGGTGGCCCAGTCGTTAAGTGTCTGCCTTCGGCTCAGGTCCTGATCCCAGGGTCCTGGGATCAAGCCCCGCATCGGGCTCCCTGCTCTGTGGGAAGCCTGCTTCTCCTTCTCCCACTCCCCTGACCTGAGCCGAAGGCAGACTCTTAACGCCCCCAGGCGCCCCCTCACCCTTAAAGAGACAGCATAACAAACAGTCTTTGCAGATACAGTGTAGAACCAGTAGTTTGAAAATCGCTGGGGGCAGACAGGAGGGATCGTGATTTGTTTGACCCAGAGTGTGGCCCGGAAATATAGGGATCATGGGGAGACCCCTCCAGAAACAAAGGAGCTGGCAGGTGCCACTTCCCTCGCCCACCCCCTAGCATAATCAAAAACCACCTATGGGAACCAGTGCCGCATCAACACACATTACCTAACTTGCTTACACCAAGTCCCCCAAACTCCATGCTTTGGTGGATCCACCCTTCCCAGTCACACTCCCCTTAGTCCCAGAGCTGTGGGTCCCTTCTCCCAGAAGACTGGCACAAACCCTGTCAACACTACATCTCCTGACCTGTGCACATTCCAGACCTCAGCTATGGGGGTTGCAGGAGTAGATTGATTTTGCAAGCAGACCACTGCACACCTTGTTAAAACACACCCCACCCTTGCTGGGGACCAAACACTGTCCACAATAGGTAAAGAGAGCCTTTGCAGACAGTTGGACTGAAGGAAAAAGAGGCAAGATTCAACAGCAGAGCCTACACAATTCACGTAAGAGACACTCCTTGAAGTGTCAGGCCCTGGGGAACAGGGGACACTGTAATGCAGGGCACTGCAGGACCTTTTCTTCATAAGGCTATTATTGTTAAGATCCAGAGAAGTTGGGGCACCTGGGTGGGTCAGTCAGTTAAGTGATGGACTCTTGATTTCAACTCAGGTCATGATCTTAGGGTCCTGGGATTGAGCCCCACATCAGGCTTACCACTCAGCAGGAAGTCTGCTTCTCTCCCTCTCCCCCTTCCTCTGCCCTTGCCCCACTTGCACATGCACTCTCTCTCTCTAAAATAAATAAATCTTAAAAAAAAAAAAAAAAAGATTTTAAGAGTAAGAGAAGTAGCTGACTTTCCTAACACCAAAACAGACACAGAGAGTTAGACAAAATGAGGAGACAGAGAAATATGTCCCAAATGAAAGAACAGGACCAAACCACAGCAAGAGATCTAAGTGAAATGGATATAAGTAATATACTTGATAGAGAACTTATTTTTTTTAACATTTTGTTTTTAAACGAGAGAGAGTGTGAGAGAAGAGAAGGGCAGAGGGGGAGGGGGAGGGGGAGGGAAAGGGAGAGAATTCCAAGCAGACTCTGAGCTGAGTGTGGAGCCTGACATGGGGCTTGATCTCACGACCCTGACAATATGACCTGAGCTAAAGCCAAAAGTCGGACACAACTGACTGAGCCACCCAGGTGCCTCTTGATAGAGAATTTAAAGTAATGATCATAAAGATACTGGTCTTAAGAAAATATTGGAGGACACCCATGAGACCCTTAACACAGGTAAAAAAAAAGAAAATCAGAGATCAATAACACAATAAGGGAAATTAAAAATATATTTGATGGAATAAAGAGCAGTCTAGCTGAAGCAGAAGAACGAATTAACAACCTAGAAGACAGATTAATGGAAAGTAACCAAGCTGAGCAAAGGAGAGGAAAGAAAATTACACAAATTGAGAATAGTCTTAGGGAACTCAGTGACTTCAACAAGCATAATAACATTTGTATTATAGGGATCTCAGAAGAAGAGACAGAAAAGGGGGCAAAATTTTTATTTGAATAAATAATAGCTGAAAACCTCCTTCATCTGGAGAAGGAAAAGAAATTCCCCCCTCACCCTCCCAAATTCAACACAAGGGAGTCTACACCAAGACACCTAGTAATTAAAATGGTAAAAAGCAGTGATAAAAAATTTTAGAGCAGCAAGAGGAAAAAAAAAAAGACAGTTACATACAAGGGAAACCCCATAAGGCTATCAGTGGATTTCTCAGCAGAAACTTTGCAGGACAGAAGAAAGTGGAGTAATCTATTCAAAGAGCTGAAAGGGAAAAATCTACAGGCAAGAATACTCTGCCTGGCAAGGCTATCATTCAGAATAGAAGGAAGAGATAGAGTTTCTCAGACAAACAAAAACTAAAGGAGTTCATCACCACTAAACCAGCCCTACCAGAAATATTAAAGGGGACTCTTTGAGTGGGAAGGAAAGACCATAAGTGAGAGTATGAAAAGTAAAAAACACAAAAGCAGTAAAAATAAGTATTTCTGTAAAAATCAGTCAAGGTGTTCATAAAATAAAAGGATGTGAAATATAACAGCATATACCTAAAAGGTGGTAGGGAGAGGAGTAGGAGTAAAGAATGGGTTCAGGCTTAAGCAACCATCAAGTTAACATAGACTGCTATACACAGAAGATGTTATATACAAACCTAATGGTAACCACAAATCCAAAACCAGTGCAAAGAATAAAGAGAAAGGAATTCAAGTGTATCACTAAAAAGAAGCCAACTAATCGTGAGAGAAGAGAGCAAGGGAAGAAAGGAACAAAGAACTGCAAAAACAACTATGAAACAAGTAACAAAAAGACAGTAAGTACATATCAATCAGTAATTACTTTGAATGTAAATGGACTAGTCTACGGCCATACCACCCTGAACGCGCCCGATCTCGTCTGAATGTAAATGGACTAAATGTTCCAATCAAAAGACATAGGGTGACAGAGTGGATTAAAAAACAAACAAACATCTATATGCTGCCTACAAGAGACTCATTTCAGACCAAAATACACCTGCAGATTGAAAGTGAGGCATGGCAGACTTGGGACTCAAAGGCCTGGAGGTCAGAGCTAAGAAGTGTTCAGAAACTAAGTCATGAATCCACCTACACATAAAGAAAAATCCAAAGTTAGGGGCACCTGGGGGTGGCTCAGTCGATTAAGCATCTGACTCAGGATCATGAGATCGAGCCCTGCATCAGGCTCTGCACTAAGCATGGAGCCTGCTTAAGATCTCTCTCCCCTTCTCCCTCTGTCCCTCACTTCCCCCACCTTGCTGCTCGCATGTGTGCACTCTCTCTAAAAACAAAACAAAGTTCATGATAAAAACCCTTTGCAAAATCCATCTAGAGGGAACATACCTCAACATAATAAAGTCCTTATATGAAAAAACTACAGCTAAGATCATACTCAATGATGAAAAACTGAGAACTTTTCCCCTAAGGTCTGGAACAAGACAAGGATGTCCACTCTCACCACTTTTATTCAACAAAGTACTGGAAGTCCTAGCCATAGCAATTAGGCAACATAAAGAAATAAAAGGCATCCAAATTGGTAAGGAAGAAGTAACACTCACTATTGCAAGTGACATGATATTATATAGAGAGAACCCTAGAGACTACACCAAAAAACCACTAGAACTGACAAATGAATTCAGTAAAGTTGCAAGATACAAAGTCAATGTACAAAAATCTGTTGCATCCCTATACACTAATAATGAAGCAGCAGAAACTGAAATTAAGGAAACAGTCCTATTTATAATTGCTCTAAAAACAATAATAAAGTATCTAGGAATAAACCTAACCAAAGAGGTGAAAAACTTGTACTCTGAAGGTGATGCAAAGAAATGGAAAGACAGGGGCGCCTGGGTGGCTCAGTCGTTAAGCATTTGCCTTCGGCTCAGGTCATGATCCCAGGGTCCTGGGATCGAGCCCCGCATAGGGCTCCCTGCTCAGCAGGAAGCCTGCTTCTCCCTCTCCCTCTGCCCCTGCTTGTGTTCCCTCTCTCGCTGTGTCTCTCTCTGTCAAATAAATAAATAAAATCTTAAAAAAAAAAAAAACAGTATGGTACTGGCATAAAAATAGACACATAGATCAATGGGATAGAATGGAAAACCCAGAAATAAATACACAATTATATGGTCAATTAAATCTCGACAAAAGAGAAATGAATATACAATGAGAAAAAAACAGTCTTTTCAACAAATGATGTTGGGAAAACTGGACAGGTACATGCAAAAGAATGTGGGGCGCCTGGGTAGCTCAGTTGGTTGAGGACTGACTCTTGATTTCGGCTTGGGTCATGATCTTGGGGTCCCGGGCTGGGCTCCGTGCTCAGCAGGGAGTCTGTTTGAGGATTTCTCTCCCTCTGCCCCTCTCCCCACTCACACGCACATGCTCACTCTCTCTCAAATAAATTTAAAAAAAAAAATTTTAAAGAATGTAACTGGGGGCACCTGGGTGGCTCAGTCGTTAAGCGCCTGCCTTCGGCCCGGTCATGATCCCAGGGTCCTGGGATGGGACCCTGCATCGGGCTCCCGGCTCAGCGGGACGCCTGCTTCTCCCTCTCCCACTCCCCCTGCTTGTGTTCCCTCTCTTGCTGTGTCTCTCTCTGTCAAATAAATAAATAAATAAAATCTTAAAAAAATAAAAGAAAAGAATGTAACTGGACTACTTTCACTATTACAACAAAAATTAACTCAAAATGCATTAAAGACCTAAATGTGGGGCACCTGAGTGGCTCAATCAATTAAGCGTCCAACTCTTGGTTTCAGCTCAGGTCGTGATCTCAGGGTCCTGCAATCAAGCCCTGATGTCGGGCTCCAAGCTAGGCATAGAGTCTGCTTGCGGATTCTCTCCTTCTGCCCCCCACTCTTCTCTCCCTCCTTCCCTCTCTCTCTAATAAACAAATAAATCTTAAAAAAAATAAAGACCTAAACCTGAGACTTGAAACAATAAAAATCCTTGAAGAGAGCACAGGCAGTAATTTCTCTGACATCAGCAAGATATGTCTCCTGAGGCAAGGGAAATAAAAGCAAAAATAAACTATTGGGACCACATCAAAATAAAAAGTTTCTGCACAGTGAAAAAAACAATCAACAAACCTAAAAGGCAACTCAATGACTGGGAGAAGATATTTGCATATAACATATCCAATAAAGAGTTAGTATCCAAAATATATATAAAGAACTGATACAACTCAACACCCAAAAAACAAATAATCCAATTAAAAATAGACAGAAGAGGGCTCAGTCAGTTAAACATCTGCCTTCAGCTCAGGTCATGATCTCAGGGTCCTGGGATTGAGCCACACGGCAGGCTCCCTGCTCAGTGGCGAGTCTGCTTCTCCCTCTCCCTCTGCTCCTCCCCCTGCTCCTGCTTTCTCTCTCAAATAAATAAATAAAATTAAAAAATTTTAAAAATGGGCAGAAGACACGAATAGACATTTCTCCGAAGAAAACATACAGATGGCAAACAGACACGCGAAAAGATGCTCAACATCACTCATCATCAGGGAAATGCAAATCAAAACTGCAAAGAGATATCACCTCACACCTGTCAGAATGGCTAAAATCAAAAAGAAACAAATGTTGGTGTGGATGTGGAGAAAGGGGAACCCTCTTGCACTGTTGGTGGGAATGCAACCACTCTGGAAAAGTGATGCAGCCACTCTGGAAAACAGTATGGAGGTTCCTCAAAAAGCTAAAAACAGGGGCACCTAGGTGGCTCAGTCACTTAGGCATTCATCTTCGGCTCAGGTCATGATCTCAGGGTCCTAGGATCGAGCCCTGTACTGATGGGGGGAAGGTGTCCCTGCTCAGCCAGGGAGTCTGCTTCTCTCTCTCCCTCTCTGCCCCACCCCACATCTTGTGCTCTCTCTCTCTCTGTCAAATAAATAAAATCTTTTTAAAAAGTTAAAAATAGAACTACCCTACAATCCAGTAATTGCACTACTGGGTATTTACCCCAAAAATACAAAAATACTAATTCAAAGGGATACATGCACCCCTATATTTATTGCAGCATTATTTATAATAGCCAAACTATGGAAGTTGCCCAAAAGCCCATTGATAGATAAATGGATAAAGAAGATGTGGTGTAGGGGCGCCTGGGTGGCTCAGTCAGTTAAGCAGCTGCCTTCAGCTCAGGTCATGATCCCAGGGTCCTGGGATCGAGTCCCGTGTCAGGCTCCCTGGTTAGTGGGAAGCCTGCTTCTCCCTCTCCCACTCCCCCTGCTTGTGTTCCTGTTCTTGCTATCTCTCTCTGTGTCAAATAAATAAATAAAATCTAAAAAAAAAAAAAAGATGTGGTGTACATACACAATGGAATATTATGCAGCCATAAAAAAGAATGAAATCTTGCCATTTGCAACAACATGGATAGAGCTAGAGAGTATAATGCTAGGTAAAATAAGTTAGAATTGCTTCTCGGCCTTTTGGCATTAGATCAAATGTGAAATAAGTCAGTCAGAGAAAGACAAAGACCATATGATCTCAGGCATATATGGAATTTAAGAAACAGAACAACAAACAAGTAAAGAAAAAAGAGAGAGAGAAACCAAGAAACAGACTCTTTTAAATATAAAGAACAAACTGATGATTGCCAGAGGGGAGGTAGGTGGGAGAACGAGGGAGAATAGGTGATGGGGATTAAAGAGTACACTTAGCATGATGAAAAATAAATAAATAAAATTTATCCCTTTCCTTTAAGTACAGAAAAAAATCTATAGTAATTAAAAGAGTATAGTATTAGCATAAAAACAGACACATATATCAACAAAACAGGATACAGAGCCCAGAAGTAAACCCACACATATATGGTCAATTGATTTACAACAAAGGAGCCAATAATATACAGTGGGGAAAGGACGGTCTCTTCAATAAATGGTGTTGGCAAAATTGGACAGCTATATGCAGAAGAATGAAACTGGACCACTGTCTCACACCATACAAAAGAATTAAAACTCAAAATGGATTAAAGACTTGAACATAAGATCTGAAACCATAAAACTCCTGGAAGAAAAGATACCTCTTTCACGTGGATCTTGGTGACAGTTTTTTGAATCAGTTTTGAATCTTGAATCTGACACCAAAAGCAAAATCAAGAGAAGTAAAAGTAAGTGGGACTGCATCAAGCTAAAACTTCTTCACAGCAAAGGAAACCATCAACAAAAAAAAAGGCAACCTCCTGAATGGGAGAAAATATTTGCAAAACATGTATCTTATAAAGGACTAATATCCAAAATATATAAAGAACTCATATAGTTTAGTAGCAAAAATAACCCACAAATAATCCTACTAAAAATTAACTAGACATTTTCTGTAAAGCAGACATACAGATGGCTAATGGGTACATAAAAAGATGCTCAGGGCACCTAGGTGGCTCTGTCAGTTGGGTGTCTGCCTTCAGCTCAGGTCATGATCTCGGGGTCCTGAGGTTGAGCCCCGAGTTGGGCTCCAGCCCCAATTTGGGCTCCCTGCTCAGTGGGGAGTCTGCTTCTCTCTCTTCCTCTGCTCCTCCCCCAACCCCCCACTTGTACACTCTAATAATGAATAGATAAAATCTTAAAAAAAAAAAAAAAAAGATGCTCAACATCATTAATCATCAGGGAGATGCAAATCAAAACCTCAATGAAGTATCACCTCACCCTGTTAGAATGGCAATGTCAGTATTACCCAAAGCAAGTAGAGTTGTTTAGGATTATATCCTAGAGTTACAACAGTTTAATTCAAATTTATACCATCTTGACTTCAATAGTATATCTATCCAGCATCATTACCACCTCTTTCATTTATTGCTGTTAGAAATCACACCTTTATGCATTGTGTGTCCAACAATATAGGCTAATAACTTTTTTATTCATTAGTCTTTTTTTTAAGATTTTATTTATTTGACAGAGAGAGGGAGCACAAGCAGGGGGAGTGGCAGAGGGAGAAGCAGGCTCCCCACTGAGCAGGGAGCTTGATGTGGGGCTCAATCCCAGAATCCTAGGATCATGATCTGAGCTGAAGGCAGACTTTTAACTGACTGAGCTACCCAGGCACCCCTAGTCTTTTAAATCATAGAAAATTAAAAGTGGGGTTATAACCCAAAATTCCAATATTACTAGCTTTTACAATTGCCCATGTTTTTACATTATTGGAAATCTTTCTTTCTTCGAGATCTTCAAGACATTGCCTAGAGTCCTTTTATTTCAGCCTGAAGGAGTCCCTTCAGCATTTCTTATAGAGCTGGTCTCATGGTAATGAACTTTCTTAACTTTTATCAAGGAGTATCTTAATTTTTCCATTTTTGGAGGATACTTCTCCCAAATACAGGATTCTTGCTTGACAGTTGCTTGTTTTTTGTTTTTAGGGTTTTTTTCCTTCAGCACTTTAAATATATCAACCCATTGCCTTCTGGCCTCCAAGGTTCCTGATAAATTTGCTGATAATCTTATTGGGAGTCCCTGTCTGTGATGACTTGCTCCTCTCTTGCTGCTTTCAAGATTGTCTTTGTCTTTGTGATTTGATATTTTTATTATGTGTCTTGGTGAGTCTTTAGAGTGGTTCCATTCATGTCTGTCATCAAAGTTGAGATCCGCCATAATTTCTTCAATTAATCTCTTTGCCTCTCTCTCTCTTTCTTGTCCTTCTGAGACCCCAACAGTGCATATGTTGGTCCCTTATGTTCTCTCACTTTTCTTCAATCTTTTTCTTTCTTTTCCTTAGACTCAATAATTTCCATTGTCCTATCTTCAAGTTTGCTGATTCTTTCTTCTGCCTGCTCAAATTTACTCTTGAATCCCTCTGGTGAATTCTTTTTAGTTATACTTTTCAGATCCAAAATTTCCTTTTGATTCCTTTTCATGCTTCCCATCTCTTCATTGATATTTCCATTTTGTTCATATATCATTTTCTTGACTCTGTCTATGTTTAGCTCTTTGAGTATCTTTAAGACAGTTGTTTTCAAGTCTTTCTAACAGGTCCACCATCTCTTCCTTAGATGAGGTTTCTGTCTTTGAGTGGGCTAGACTTTACTGATTTTTGTATGTGTTGTGATTTGTGGTTGTTGTCATTGAAAACTGAGCATCTGAATTTTACAATGTGGTAACTCTGGAAATCAGATTATTTCCCTTCCCCAAGGTTTTCTTTTCTTATCAAGTCTTTTTTTTTTTGGAAAGAGGGGGGAGTGGTGCGGAGGGGTAGAGAGGGAGAGAGAGAATCCCAAACAGGCTCCTTGCTCATCACAGAGCCAGACATAGGGCTCGATCTCACAACCCTGAGATCATGACCCCAGCCAAAATCAAGAGTTGGATGCTCAACCGACTGAGCCACCCTGGCAACCCTCTTTTTGTAAAATAATTATTTTTGGTATTTTAGGGTATTTTTGTGCTGAGGATCAACCTGCGGTGTAAACTTAAGGTCTGCTCAGGTCTTTTCTGAGACTATGTCTTTTCCTGGGCATGTACAGTGACTTTTCCAAATTCCCCTGTACATGGGGTTGCTTTTGAATGTCCGAATTCTTAATTATCTGGTTCCCAAAAGGGAAAAAGGAAAGCTAAAAACCAAAACCAAACAAATTAAAACAAATAAACAGGCTCTGTGTCTCTAGATTCCCTGGAACTTACTTCAGCTGGTGGGGGCTCAGCCCTGAGAGCCACCTCTGTGTCTGCACACCTGTGGTCACAAGCAGCAATCCACAATCAGGATAGGGATCCCTGATATTTGGAGAACAACGTACTTATTGCCCAGCGGGGCTCCCACATAGGAACATGGGCATGGCTCCCTGCTATTGGGTGGAGGGCACTGGGGGATGGTGGGAGATGGATCCCTTGTTCTTCCTATTTCATCTTCCCTGATGTCGCTGCTACAGCAAGAACTTTTACAACTCAATAATAAAAAGAGAAATACCCCAATTAAAAATCGGGCAAAGGATCTGTATAGACGTTTCTCCAAAGAAAATATACAAGTAGCTAAGAAGCATGTGAAAATATGCTCAACACCACGAGCCATCAGGAAAATTCAAACCAAAACCACAACTTCACACCCACTAGAATGATGATGTACTAGGCCAAAAAATGACACCCCAAAAGATAGCCACGTCAAATCCCTGCAACCTGTGAATGTTACCTTATGTGGCCACAGATATGAGTAAGGTAGGACCTTAAGAGGAGGAGCTCATCCTGCATTAATCTGAGTGGACGCTAAATGCAATCACGTGTGTTCTATAGGACGGGGAGGCGGGGTGGGGGGGCTGAGAGAAGCACACACAGGTGAAGGAAACATACAGACGGGGGCAGAGACCGCAGCGGGGCAGCCACAAACCCAGCAGGCCACAGCAACCGCAAGCTGGAAGAAGCAGGGAGCAGAACCTCTGCTTACACCTTCAGAGGGAGCGCGGCCATCCTGACACCTTGATTTCGGATTGCTGGGCTTCAGAACTGTGAGAGAATACGTTTCCGCTGTTTTAAGCCGCTAAGTTTGTGGTGCTTTGTTACGGCAGCCCCAGGACGCTAATGCGTGTGGCTGTCATAGAAAAGACTTGTAATAACTAACGTTGGGGAGGATGTGGAGGCATGGGAGGCCTCACGCATGTACACCGCTGCGGGGAGTATAAAACAGCACAGGAATTTGGAACTGCAGCCTTGCAGTTCCTCAAGAGATTAAACAGAGTTATATGACCCAGCAATTCCACTCCCTAGTAATAAAGAGAAATTAAAACCTATGTCCACATAAAAACTTGTCCGTGAATGTTAGAGCAGTGTTATTTTTAATAGTTGAAAAGTGCAAACAACCCAAATGTCCACCAACTGTCGAATGATCAGTAAAATATGTATCCACATACAATGGATTGTTATTTTGCTATTTCTTAATGCCTTACAGGAATTCCTTATATATTCACGACAATACTCATCTTTTGTTAATTATGTGCCTGATATTATCTCCTCTGAGTTTGTGCCATGTCTTTTCCCATTCTTTATGATATCTTGAATATAAAATGGATTTAATTTGCATTTTCCTGGTTGCTGGCAAATTAAGCATCTTTACATGTGTTTACCAGCCAATTGCCAGCCTTTTTGTGAAGTGCCTTTTCGAGTCTCTAATTTTCGTTTGGCTTTTGCTTAAACATTTGTAGAAGTTCTTTAAATATTCCGAATATGAGCCTTTGTCAGTTAGTGTTACAAATATCTTCCTTAGCTTGCTCCTTTTTGTTTCTTTGTTTACTCTTTGAATGTTGTCTTAGGGTGAACAGTTTTTAATTTTACTGTAATTAAATTTATCAGGTTTTTTCCCTTCAGGATTATTTTTATGCCTAGTTAATAAATTTTTGCTACCCTAAATTCCTAAAGATATTATATTCTACAGGCTTTATAGTTTGTATTTCATAGCTAATTAATTTTTGTATATGGTGCAAAGTAGGGATCAAGTTGTTGCTTTTTCTTTTCTGTCCTATGGGAATATCCCACTGTTCCAGAAACATTTATTTAAAAGACTGTTCTTTCCCTACTGCTCTCTCTGCAAGGCCTCCTTTGTTGAAAATCAGGTATCTACATACATGTTGGTCTGCTTCTTGAGTTTTGCTATTCCATGGGATTATCTTTGTATTCATACACTAATAACACAGTGCCTTAATTACCATACTTTATAATAAGCCTTTATATCCAGTGAAGCCATTCTCTTACCTTGTTCCTCTGTTTTCAAAAGATTTTGGATATTCTTGTTCCTTTGCATTTACTAGAAATTTAGAATCAGTTTGTCAAGTTACATAGGTCTGTAACATATATGCAAACAACCCTTCTGGCATGGTCTTTGAGATGTCATTGAACGTATAGATCAATTTTATAGAAGAATATGTTATAATAATGAGTTTCCTGATATATAAACATGATATATTTCACCTTTTATATATTCTTTCATTTCTTACAATTTCCTTTAGTTTTCTATGTAGCTGCCTTGCATATCCTATATGTAAGTCTTTACAAAGATTCATTCTCTAGCTCCTGTGTCTACTTTAACAGAAAGACAATTCCTTTTCATGCTCTGATCTTATGCCCAGCAACCTTACTAAAGTCATTTATTAATTCTAATAATTATCCATATATTTATTTTAGATTTTCTATGTGCATATCATCTGCAAATAATGACAATTTTAGGTATCCCTTCCCAACCCTTTTATCTTTTATTTCTCTTTTCTTCCTGCACTTACCAGGGAGCTCCCTTGCAATCTTGACTTAAAGCAGCAAAAGTGGGTGTCCTTGTGTTTTCCTGATGGCAAAAAGAAAGCTGGAAACATTGTAACATTAGGGATGACAATGTTTGCTGCACGTTTTTTTAGATATTCTTAACAGATCAAGGAAGTTCCAATCTATTCCTAGTTTGCTAGGAATATTGAATCAATTGTTTTTCTGCATGTATTGGGGTGTTTATATGATTATTTTCTCCTTTATTTCGCTATTTTGGTGAATTACATTGATTTCTGAATGTTAAACCAAACTTGCATTCCTAGAATATGCCCAACTTGGTTGTGTTATCTTTTCAATAATCACTGGATTTGGCTTACTAATATTTTATTTAGAAATATTTTTATCTTTGTCCCCGAGCAATATAATATTGGCATGTAATTTTTCTCATAATGTCCCCATCAGACTTGGGGAACAAGCTGCATACAAGGTCCAACTAAAACAAACATGTGTTGGAGTGCTTGGGTGGCTCAGTCAGTTAAGCCTCCAACTCTTGGTTTCGGCTCACGTCATGATCTTGGGTTGTGGGATCAAGCCTCATGTCAGGCTCCGTGCTTGCATGGAGATGACTTGAGATTCTCCCTCTCCCTCTCTCCTCTGCCCCTCCACCCCGGGTTGCTATCTCTCTCTCTCTCAAATAAATAAATAAATCTTTAAAAAATAAAAATAAAATAACACAAACATGTGTCTCCTCTTTTTCTTTTCTCCAGAAGAGTTTGCATGAAATTAGTGTTATTTCTTTTTAAATGTTTGGCAGAACAGCTAGTGAAATCATCAGGGTCTAGAGTTTTCTTTGGGGAAGGTTTTGAATTGTAGGTTCAGTTTTGTTGGTATGATACTATCTAGATTTTCTATTTATTCTCGTGCCAATTTGGTCAGGTATATTATTCTAGACATTGGTCCATATCATCTAAAATTTTAAATGTGTTGTTACAAAGTTGTTCATGATACTCTCTTACTGCCATTTTAATGTCTGAAGGATCTCTAGTAATGTCTCTTTCTCACTCTTGACCATGTTTCCTGTGCTTCCCTTACCATGATCAGTTTCACCAGCACTGAGACTTGTAGCTTTGTTGATTCTGTTTGTTTTCTTTTTTTTTTTTTTAAAGATTTTATTTATTCATTTGAGACACAGAGATACAGAGAGAGAGAGAGAGAGCATGAGCTGGGGGAGAGGCAGAGGGAGAGGGAGAAGCAGGCTCCCCGCTGAGCCAGGAGCCTGATGTGGGGCTCATCCCAGGAAGGGATCCTGACCTGAGCCGAAGGCAGAAGCTTAACCACCTGAGCCACCCAGGTGCCCCTCTGTTTGTTTTCTATGTCATTAATTTCTCCTCTTTATTATTCCCTTTCTTATACTTCCTTTGGGTTTAGTTGACTGTTTCTTTTCAAGCTTCTTGAGATGCTTGCTTAGGTCTTGTGTTCCCAGCATTTCTTTTTGTCTGAAAGAATTTATATAAAACTGAAATAATGTGTTCTTTGACAGTTTGATAGAACTCACCTATGGGGGCGCCTGGGTGGCTCAGTCGTTAAGCGTCTGCCTTCGGCTCAGGTCATGATCCCAGGGTCCTGGGATTGAGCCCTGCTTCTCCCTCTCCCGCTCTCCCTGCTTGTGTTCCCTCTCTCGCTGTGGGTCTCTCTCTGTCAAATAAATAAATAAAATCTTTAAAAAAAAAAAAAAAGAACTCACCTATGGAATTATTTGTGCTTCAGTTTCTCTACTAGTTATGGAGCTATTCATTTTCTATTTCTTCTTGGGTAGTCGTGATGTTATAATTTCTGGGAATTATAAAGCTTTCAAAGTATTAACACAAATTTGCTGATTGCATTTCTTTATTTTTTTTAGCCTCTGTAATATCTGTAGTCATTTCTTACCTTGTATTTAATAATACTTTATTCTTCATTTCCCTCTTTTATTCTTAATTAGCCAAGCTAAAGTTCTGCCTTTTTTTTTTTTACCAGTTTTTTCAAGGAACTGTTCCTTTGCTTTCTTGATCTCATTTTATCTTTATTCTCTATTTCATTAATTTCTGCTTTCCACTTGTCCTTTTTACTTTCTTCGGGTATAATGTGTTCTTTTTCTGACTACATAATATTAACACATAGCTTGTTATTATTATTATTATTTTAAGTAAGCTCTACAACAAGCATGGGGCTTAAACTCATGACCCAGAGATCAAGGTTGCATGCTCAGCCAACTGAGCCATCCAGACACCCCGGCCCGTCTTCTTTTCTTATTTAAGCACATAAGTCTGTGATTTACTCTCTAAATACCATTTTGTTGTATCCCACGAGTTCTGATGAGTAAAATTGTTATATCATTCAATTTTACTTTTTCCTTCTTTGTTCATTTGACCTATAAATTATCCGTGTGTTTGCTTGCCTGCTGTAGGTCTAGATTCGAATGCTTTAACAGAATCTCTTTTGGGCTTCCCTGGCTGCAGAAGCCAGTTCCTGCTTATTAATATTCAAACACATCAATTATCCATCCAAGCTTGTATGCATCATGCACTGCAAGTCATCTTTTCTCCTGCCCTCTTGGTGAAAGGAGGCTTTGAGTCCAGCAGCCCCAGGGGAGGGCATGTAGGTGGGACTCAGGCTGACTCAGAAGGCCAGCCCTGGACAGCTCATGTCTGAGGTTACACCCGCCGGAACAGAATCTTGTTCTGACAACCCGACAGGTTCCATGTGGCCTCATCATGCCCAGCTCCTAAACTGTCATGTGAGGTCAGGGATTTATTTAACAGGAAAGGTTAGACCTTTGAGGGTTTTGTTCTTTCAATTCTGCCCCTGTCTTTGACCTGGAATCAAATATACTGGTAACAAATATTTTCCAAATGCAATCAGGACAGCCACTTTCCTGGTTGATGTGTGACGGGGGTATGATGAACCATCAGAATCATGGTCATAGAAATGGAAGTGCAGGAAGGGCAGGAAGGATCTTAGGCAGGGTTGAATCTCCTCTCTTGATGGACACTCCCTGTCAGCTTCCTATAAGGAATCCATAATGAGCAAAAGAAAGGTCAGTCACCATTAATTAAGCCTAGTGCATGGACCTCAAGATAAAATTAAATCCATTACCAGCCAGTGAAGAATTACCCTTCTTTCTTTACAAGCCACAAAAATAACCAATATAAATGGCCTGCATCTATCAGCCACATTTCTTGATCATTTTGTCACTTAAGTTGGTGACTGTGGGCAAGTTAGTTAGTCCAAGTGTAGTAGGCTGCACTGTGGCCCCTAGGATCTCAGGTCCTGATCCCTGGAATCTGTGGATGTTACCTTATATGGCAAAGATCTTGCCAATGTAGTAAATTAAGGACCTTGAGCTGGGTAGATGATCCTGGATTATTTGAGTGGACCCTAAATGCCATCACAAGTATCCTTATAAAAGCCAGGCCGAAGGGGGCAAGACACAAAGACAAGAGGAGATGGCAGTGTGACCAGAGATTAGAGCGATGCTCCCACAAATCAAGGAATATCAGCAGCCTCCAATGCGGGAAGAGGCCAAGGACAGATTCTCCCTTCCAGTTCTGACAGATGAGTCAATCAATCATCATTCATTTTCATTCTCTCACTACCCAACATTCAGGAGCACCTTACCTGGTCCTTAGGTCTGTACGAGTCCTTTGGTGCCTGCCAGGCCAGCTGGTGCTGGGGGTGCGATCTGGACCTGCCTCGCTGGTGAACTCAGATACTCTCCAGACCCTGAGCAGGCTCCAGGGCACAGAAGATGAGTGGAGGGCCTGCAGCAGAGGCCCAGTGTCACCATTTACTAGCTGGGAGACCTCAGCAAACCTCCTAACCTTTAGGAGTACCAGTTTTCTCATCTGTAAAATGGGAACTCATTCATTACAGGGAAGCCAGAAAGGTAAGAGGGAAGCCCGGCAGGCCCATGGCTTCTAGGATGCCAAAGAGTTGAGGGAGGATGAGGCCGGAAATGCTATAGGAGTGGGTGATCTTGGAGTTGTTGAGGCCCTGGGGTGGGGGCAGGGTATCACAGACCACAAATATGACCTCCGCGGGGAATGGCAGAGAAGAGAAAGCAAAGGCTGGGGGTGAGGACCTGGAGTTAAGGGTCCCCTTGTTTTAGAATAGAGAGAAAGGCAGCTGTTTGTGGCTGGTGGAAGGAGTCTACACATAAAGAGAGGGTGTCCATGAAAGAAGAGCTGAGGATCCAGGGAGGGTCTGGGGGTACTAGGACGAACATGAGTCCAGACTCCCCACAGGGGCATCTCCTTTGGGATATGTAGGGAAGTAGGAGGAAAGGGTGGCCCTCCATGTGGCACAGGGGGATCTGTGGTCATTGGGCAGGGTGTGCTGTGCAGGCTCTGGGGGGGTTGTTGCTGCTTCTCTGACTCTCAGGGTCCTCTGCCCACCCACTGTTTACCCCTCCCCACCCCAGGAGCTCCAGCCCAGAAGGGACACGCCCTTCCTTCACTGGGGGCTCACCTGCAGCAAATGGTGGGGGAGTCCCAGTCTTGCACTGAGTTTGATCTGGCAGCTTTAAATTGGGCAGGGCTTTCAATAACTGTGAATGTCCAGAAAGTTAGGGACCAACCTGAAGTGGATTCAACAGAACGCCATTGAAAACAAGGGGCCAATCGGGGCGCCTGGGTGGCTCAGATGGTTAAGCGTCTGCCTTCGGCTCAGGTCATGATCCCAGGGTCCTGGGATCGAACCTCACATCGGGCTCCTGGCTCAGCGGGGAGTCTGCTTCTCCCCCTCCCTCTGCCTCTCCCACTGCTCATGCTCTCTCTCTCTCTGTATCTCTGTGTCTCAAATGAATAAATAAAATCTTTAAAAAAAAAAAGAAAACAAGGGGCCAAGAAAAGAGATTTATATTCATACCACCTACCGAGTTTATATTCCTCGATAAATGTAGTTACAATAATAATGGGGTTGCAGGAGGTATTACTGTCCTTCTCCCCCCCCCACCCCCTGCAACTTTTACTGGATGGAAATTATGACACAAAATAGGTCCCAAGTGGGTGCCTGGGTGGCTCAGTTGGTTAAGCGACTGCCTTCGGCTCAGGTCATGATCCTGGAGTCCCGGGATCGAGTCCCGCATCGGGCTCCCTGCTCGGCGAGGAGCCTGCTTCTCCCTCTGACCCTCCCCCCTCTCATGTGCTCTCTGTCTCTCTCATTCTCTCTGTCTCAG